>NC_082393.1:8856245-8876245 GCF_031168955.1 Gadus macrocephalus | reverse complement strand
GAAAGATATAAAAGGGCAACATGGAATACGCATCTCACAAAATATTTTAGAATTTGATGTATCTGTATCATCACCATCTACGTGGGACATGTATAATAATGCCAACCTCTGCAACTGATCAATGATGTGAAAATAACATCCTGCATTTTTCCTGAACTTTTCTCTTTTTTGCTGCACTCATTTTTGAATTTGTTTTGTTACTCTGAGGCAGGCGCGTAGCCACATAAGGGCCAATGTGGACCAGTGCCACTATGATTAACAGCTTGCCCACCCTATCAGAAGTGTCCGGCATTAACTTCATATTCAAGGAACGAAAAAATAGCCCATATTATAAGATACCTTTAGACAAAATGAGGAATCATTATGTTACAAATATTTACAGAAATGCTATTTTTGTTTATTTTTTATATTCTCCGGTTAACTTCGATTGGGTAAAGCTATGTTGGTGGCCGCAGTCTGCGTCTGTAAATTGTGTCCACAATCGCTGGAATTTCAAGCGATTGTGTTATGCGTGGTCGCATGAGTTTGAGAGAGGCTTCCCCTTGGAACCGCCATGTTTATGTTCGGCCAATTCATTCTCAACCATGGCCAGTCTTTAGTTGTTGCGGAAGTACCATAGACGTCAGAGAAACCGACGCAGTCGTTTAGGATTCATAATATCATCCGGAGGCGCACACAGATTTTTGCCGTGTTCTATAAAATATTCTAATCTAGAACACTCCGGGAGCTCCGGCGGGCGTCCTGGATTTCTCTATCAAAATAATATAATATATATAATATATAGATATCTATATAATATAATATATAATATGAAGTGCGTCTCGGGATGATATTATGAATCGTAACGATTGCGTTGGGTCCTCCAATGTCCCTGCGTCTTTCACTTCCACATCAGACTGAACCGCGACATGGAGGAGAAAGGGATTGTTGCAGTTTGCCGACTCCCAGAGCTCCTGCCGGACTCCGGTGCCGGAGTCCGGCAGGAGCTCAGATCCGGGGGCCGTTGGGTATCCGTATCCGTGAGCCTGCACCAGCAACAATCCTTTTCTCCTCTATTTATTTTCCTCCATATTGGGAGCGCAAATCGGGCCCGGGCTGTATGATGCCCATGTCTGAGTTAAGTCATTAAAATGTTCAAAATTACATCACAGAGAGAATTATCTGTTCGTCAATGGAGCAGACAGAAATGTCATTATTGACGGCTGTTAACCGGGGTGACAACTCTATTTACCATGCAGCCGTTTAATTTAAATATCAGCTTTGTGAATGCATTTGTGGCTGAATGACGCATTAATGGCTCATTCATTAACATTGGGCTGCCCCACCCCCTACGTTTGTATACCTTTTGATAATTTCTCACTAATGGTTAAGGAAGTCCATGATGTCACCACTAATGCATCCCACCCCTACAAGCAAGAAAGGCTATGATTTCATGCATCCCAGAGTGGATTTGTGTGTACACGCACCCACAGACAGACGGACAGACGGACAGACGGACAGACGGACAGACGGACAGACGGACAGACGGACAGACAGACAGACAGACAGACAGACAGACAGACAGACAGACAGACAGACAGACAGACAGACAGACAGACAGACAGACAGACAGACAGACAGACAGACAGACAGACGCAAAACACATAACATACATTATGTGAACATTCCAACGAAGGTGGCATTCTTTTAGTGACGTCTGAGCGCCTTTTCCGAGGCACTGAGACGTCATGACCAAGGGGGGAACCGGCAGCGTGGTTTGTGTGGACGTTTGGAGCTCTGTCTGGGCAGCGGTTGACTGCGGCATCCGAGAGAAGGTTTAGGCTTTTCGGACCCTTGCTGTATAACGCTACGGTGTGTGTGGATGGTGAATATCAATCTGAGCAGCGATTTATTTAACGTCTGCGTCTGAGGGAGGGGTATAATCATTATAACGCTCCTAAGTACTAAAAGTATCACTAAGTTGGACAGGGTCAACCATCCGGATTACACTCCCCCCTCTTTCCTAAAACCCTCAACACGAAACCCATTTCTTTTTAAATATCATAGTGCTCGAATGCCAGCTGAAACAGTGGGTTCAGCTTTTTTTTTTCAAGTTCCATGAAGCTGAATGTTTTTCAAACCATGTGCTATTGGCTGCTTTAGTGGTCATTTGGTTGGGCCATGGAGGAAATTATCTGAAGAAGAAAGCAAGACCAACGTCTGCTCTCTATCATCCACGCCAACAAGGCGCTCAGATCTGAGGATGACTTAATCCCAGCAGGAATGTTCCCCGGGTTTATCCTGAAACTCTCGTAAACACATAACTGCTCTACCAATAAACAGGAGGTCCCTATTGTTCTACTGGGAATAGTCACTATCAATCAGTCAAAAGGAAAAATAACTTGTTGCAAATCCAGTGTGAAGAAAAACAAACAGAAGCTTGCATTTGCTGCCAACTCATACCTCAGATACTGTTGTACTGGCTAGCTTAGCTTTTAGCCATAATAAACAAGCTTTGCGGTGATACTCATAAGGCGAATTAGCTTGAGCTAAATCTACACCATATTGGCAAGATATATGAAACACACCAACAGCCATCATTGGAAACAGCAGTCAGGTATCCAGCCAAAACGAACTATAGGCATTATTCATTGCGGGCAATCAACCTGTAAATCCCTATGTTTTCAGATTTCATTTAGCAAAATTGTTGGGGTTGATTCATTTCAAATAATGGAAAATGCACATTAAACTATCGCCAACCTATGACCATGTGTTTGTGTGTGAAAGTCTGTAATACACCCTTCCTACTACATAGCCACTGTCCTTTTCGCCCCCCCAAGCTTTTAGAATGTTAAACCCCTGGTTTATGGGGAAGTCCCCAGTGCTCCTCCACTCTCAGAAATCTGTGGTTCACGCTTGCAGCATATAATAATATACCAATATGCTTGGAGAGAAAAACTAGCCAGCACTGAGGGGTTGAAATAGCACTGCCAATGTCAGTGCTGCCCCTTTAAACAAACATATATTTACTGGCCTTTCACAGGCTTTAGTTTTGTCTTTCTGTATCTCGTTGAGTCGTAGAGTCTGAAAGGTCAATTGCCTTGGTGAATTGGTAAGGGAATATGATTTTTTTCCAATATTTTAAGGGTTGTTTTTCACATATCCAACCAGGAACTTATTGGATGTGTGTCATCAAGGGGTAAGAAGAGTTCGGAGAACCCGAGGTTTTGCTTTTAATTCTTGAAGTAGGCTGAGTGAAGGCAGTCTAAACATCAGGTGAACTCTGGTCATGGTATATATGCAGCGTCTGACACCTTGGAGGACAGTCGCTGACAGAATCCTTCTCTGCTTCCATGCTTCACATCCTCTAGTGTTTACTCCTCTTCTTCCTATTGGGTCATATGACCCTACCCAGTCCCTGCGTCGGTTACACTCTCTGAGCCTCAGAGGCCTAGGGCTGGGGCTGCAGATGTCGTGGTTGGATGAGCAAGGTTTCACCTTCGCACGCCCAGATTATTTTTGTTTTCAAGGTTGCCATGCAATCTGTGGATCTGGTCTACTGAGGTGATGAGCTGATGGCAAGTTGTAAGGATGCTCAAATGCTGTCCCCAAACCCTACCTTTTAAGAACGCTCAGGCGTTTCTTAACATCACTGGCACTCCCTAGGTTGATTGGCAGGTTATTCAGTGCCAAACACACTTGGGCCAACTTTTGGGCATCTCTCCATTCTCTCTTTTCGACTGGCAAAGAGTTTTATAGTAAAAGAGAGTATAGAGCTTCTTGTATTGTCGTTTGTTCAAAGAATCGTCCCAATTTATTCCCGTTCAGTTTCAGATAACAGTTCTTCATAAGGCATTTACCGGATAATTTACCCTTTCTAGATTTATACCTCTGTACAATGCTATTTATTGCATTGCAACACAACATATTACGACACAATTTAAAAGGAGTTTCTCTTTCTTGGCCTCCCATCCATCACTCCTATCCGTTGCTCTCTCGCTTCACCTTGCCTGTCAGCTGAGTCAGCCTGAAGTGAGGGCAGCAGCATGTCAGTTGTGAACAGACACTGCGTTGGCAGGGCTGAGCACAGGACCTCTCTTGGATGAAGTGCAACAATTCCCCCTTGGTGGAGGCTTCATAGATCAACCCGGGACGTGGATTGTGCAACGCGGCGATGGCAGACATTGACAGTTCTTTGGCCCTGGCGGGACTTGGCCAACTCCTGACCCAGAAAAGATTCATGGTCTGCAAAATCATTCAATCTTCTGACAAGCGAGGCGCTTAAGCCATTAATCAGTAGGGATAACAGGCGTGCCAGAGTGGGCTAGAAACGGCTGATTTTTGTGCCATTAAAAAAAACTAAAAACAAGCAGAGCAAATTTATCAAAGGTTCAAGGTGAAAAGGGTGAGGGTGGAAAATAGGTCGGTCTTTTTCATTTGGATTGAACCCAAAAGCTTCTAGCCCTTGGGGCTTGCAAAAGACAGTATGGGATTATGGGATTTGCAGTTTTGGGTGAGTTCCAAAACAGGTGCGTAACCCCCATGTTGAGGTAACATGAGCATTGCCATGACAACTCTGGCTAAATCAATTCTTGGTTACTTTTATATTTATGTGTCTGTGAAAACAATGTCTCTTAGGGGGTATCTGGTCTGGTGAGTACTTCTCATGGCATCTTACAGAGGATAGTGTATATTGTTTCTCATTAACAATGACTTGACTCCGTTGAGGGCAACAGCATTTACCAGAACACATCCGTTGTCAACAGAACGCCTTGTGTGTCCCTACATTTAGAGAAGTAATGGATTAAGGATTAATGCAAAATATGACTTTTGTTTAGTCCTGAGCAATTAACAAAGAAAAAATAACATTCACACACACACGCCTGCACGCGCACACACACACACACACACACACACACACACACACACACACACACACACACACACACACACACACACACACACACACACACACACACACACACACACAGTCAAAGAAGCACACACACACACATACACACACAAACACTGTCAAACAAATACACTCACACACAGTCAAAGAAATACGTATGACTCAAAGAAATCTTGAGGTTATGAATAAGGCTGGGTCGTCACGAAGGTTGGAGACAGTCACCTTCCCTCTGCAATGTGGCAAAGGCAGCAGCCCAGAATATCCCAAACGACTGAGTGACCAGGCCAAACCCCTCTCCCGCCCCGCCCTCTCAACGCAACCAGCAGACGCACAATATCAGTCCCTGATATGTCATGGCTCATATCCCGCACTCAGTCAGGGCAGACATGCTACTCCTTGGGGTGAGTCTTTATGTCCTCTCAGCTCCCATATTTCCTTGTGCCCTCCGCCCTCTACTTCCCCCCCGATGCTGAGGTACCTGCAGTGCTAGAGCGGCCCTTGTTTTACGTTCTTCCTGTCCTGTCCCAGGCCAAAGAAATGAAATTGAACCAGAGAAACACGAGGGGGGAAAAGAACAAGAAATTAAACCGAAATGACTAAGTTAGAATGAGAGGACAGAGAGGGAGAGAGTCAGTCTCTGGCAGGGCGCCCGCTGTCTGCTCGGTTTTCACGGCACATGGTTTTATTGGACTTTCCGCAGGGCCGCGGGCGAGGTGAAACGGCCATCGCTGCCCTCTTTTGGGCTCCAAACCCTCCTGCTGCCTGCCTTGCTTCTCCCACCCCCCACCCCCCCCCAAAACCTCTACTCCCTCCTTCCCCAATCCTCAACCTGGCCGTCTTGCCACGCTGCTGCCAGTAAAGGAAACACATTAACACCACGCACCAGTTACAGAGTAGGCTTTGTGCCTGGGCCAGGCCAACCCGTCCATTAGGGCCTATCCCGAGCTTCACACCGCAGCAATTAGGCCAGGCAGGGGGCGCTCAGCCACTCCAAACAGAGGTGTGAGCTTCACTAGGGGGGAAACACAGGTGTGCCAGAGGAAAAATAATGGACTTAACTGCTGATTGGGCGGGCCCACTGTATCCCGACACCCCCATAACGGCGCGGTGCGGTACTGTTTTGACAACCTGCGTTTAACCTGAGGCTCTCGAGTTTCGGATGGACGGGAACCCAATGGGAGCTGTAGTTACTGTTTAACGGCCTCCCTGCGCAGATCTGTCCCACCGAGCGTAATATGTGGTATCGGGGGGGGGGGGGGGATGTGTGGACGGGGGAGTGCGTGCCTGCGTGCGTGCATGTGCGAAGGAGTACGCATAATGCTGGTTCCCCAGGTTAATGCGTTTGTTTTTGGGTCATGTGTACGTACATGTGTCCACCTGTATGCAGAGTGAGTGCTAGCACTGGAATGATGAATGACTCCAGTCCAAAGGATCTGATAAGGCAACCTCTCGGGTTGGAGGGGGGGGGGGGGGGGTTTGGCACAGAGCAGAGATGACATTCACAGATGCATCGGTGACAGATGACTGATTGTTAGCATTTGACTACAGTTAGTAGAACATATGATGCTTGCCAGGTCGTATAAGATGCCTGTGAGGAAGGAGAGAGAAAGAGATAGAGATTGAGAGAGCGAGAAAATGATCATGCGAGGACAGGACTGCCTTGAGACAGGAGGGGTTTTCCAGAGGTGGTTTATTTACGGTTCATGAGCACATACTATTTCCTAATAAAGGTGTCTGATAATCATTCGGGATATACCCGTTGCATATGTGAACGCTTTGATGAATGTAGACGGTTTAGAAAAGCAAGCCGTTCAACGGTGAGTCTATGCCAAGCTGAGACATCTTTTCTTTTTTGATAATAGATACAATTTATTGATATGCGGTCATGTGACTCACAACAACACACACGATGCTGTGTGTTCTAAAATAAGCAGGTCTGACTTTCTCAGGTCTGGGTTTTCTCAGCCCGCTCGGGGCTGTGGCTTTCGTACGAAATGACTACTACAAATTTGGTGCATTCGCATGGTTGGCTTCATGGGATTTTTCTATGTCTACACGAAGGCTCTGTTCAATGTCAGTGCGATGATACAGCGTAGAGACAGCCGCCGCGCTACCGCGGCCTCTCAGAGAACAGCCGTACTCCGCTTATGCGGGACGACTTGAGGTTGGCCTGTGTAAACTCTACTTCTGAGCGGGTCACCCCTAAGGTTATGGGAGATGCATGCTGTGTGCTATGAATAGTGATTCTCTTTTGATGATATTTTCCATTTGATGCCGAGGATCACGTTGCCTCGAGCGGGTTGAAATCCTCACTTTTGCAGTTTTAAGCCAAGATCACAGCTTTATTAATCATGGCAACTTAATATTTTGCATTGATACCCAGCTTTAAAAAGGAAGTAGTGTTTTGATTGGACTGCGCTCAATTTGCAGGGCCGCCATTCACTCTCCCGCATACGGCGAGAGGCGAACACGACACCCGTCCGCAGCACTCTGCCAAATCAGCGCAGCGGGAAAGAAAGTCATTAGGAGATCATTTGTTTTCTGAGGATATAATATCACATACGTTCTCCCCCCCCCCCCCCCCCCCGGGTTCAGGGGCTCCACAGAGCCGCCTGTCTGTCAGACCCCTGTCGGAGCCGCACCGCGGTGCTCCTGGGCCGGATTGTCCTTCACCGGCGGAGTCACGGTGGTCCCGGCATCGCAAAAATCTGCAGCGCCCTGTTTGTTTCTCTGAGGATTTTTTCCGTGGAACTTCCATCCGTGGGTTGGATGGGCCGGTCGCCCAGCGTCAACACCAGACTGTCAATTAACGGGGGAAAATGAAAATGGATCTGTTTTAAGACATGGTTTGAAAAGAGTTCCACTGGTGCGAACGTGTGGTTCCACTGGTTGGGACGTGAGGTGGTAATGAACTGCATTGATCTGCCGAGGCTTATTGGTCCCGTATGTTGGCGTGGGTAAGTGCTGCTTGGTGGCTAGGGGAGCCACGGTCGGTGAGGTGGGCACATGATGAATGATTAGATTTCCATTCTCCATTAAATTCCTACTGGATCACATTGTCATTCTGATTTCGTGTATGCACACGCATAACTGTACTTTGCACTTTGACTTATGCCCGTACGTATTTTACCATGCTTATTGAAATGTGATTCTGTGAGCACTGAGCATGTGTTCTTTTCTTCTGCAGGAGCAAACTTTGTGACCCGTAAGATCACCCGTTCGGTGGCGAAGATCCACCTGGGCCTTCAGGACTGCATCTACCTGGGCAACCTGGGAGCCATGCGGGACTGGGGACACGCCAAGGACTATGTGGAGGTGTGGATCACCCACGCGCACATGCACGCACACACTCACAACACACTCACACTCACACACACACACACACACACACACACACACACACACACACACACACACACACACACACACACAGACTACCCACACAGACGAACACAATAATGGGAGCTCATGCCACACGCACACATACACACACACCCACACTACACACGTGCACGCACACACACACACAGTAACTCCACATGTCCAAACTCCTTTGGACATCCGCGCGCGCACACACACACACACACACACACACACACACACACACACACACACACACACACACACACACACACACACACACACACACACACACACACACACACACACACACACACACAGGCAGAGTCGTCGTCCAGAGCGAAACACCACAAAGGAACCCAAAAAAGCAGGAGAGTCGAGCAGAGTTCAGATGTGTGCGCATAGCACAGCATTGTGGGGGCCATGTTTTCCCAGCTTCCTCGCGGCTGGCCGTATGTGATCTGCATGGAGCCTCCTGTGATGCCCTGCCAGAAGAGAAACAGAGAGGCGCAAAGGAGGAGGAGCGAGGGGGTGGAGTGAGGGGAGCCGGGGCCGAGGGACACATGCTGCGAGGCCACAGACTTCACTTTAGTTTCCCACAACTCACCCATGTCCCACATCCCGCCTCCCGCCTCCCGCCTCACGCGCTGAGATACGCCTGCGGGGGGGAGGAAGAGAGGGAGAGAGGGAGGGAGATGCAGGCTTTGCAGGGACGATGACAGAGATCCAGTGTTTGTATTATTCACTACGGTGCCAGCAGCAAACATAGAGTCCTGCTGAGATGAAACGAAACAGCAGGATGCCATGTCCAGGAGCAGATGGAGCTGTGCGTGTGTGTGAGCGTGCGCGTGTCTGTCTCTGTGTGTGTGTGTGTGTGTGTGGCAGTACATGTGAGTACACATTCCTGTGTGTGCGGCCCGAGTGTGTGATATAGAGTGACCTTAAAACACATGTGGCGTTGAACTACATGTGGCTGCACAGTTGAAAAGCTCAACGGGTTGCAGAAGGCCCCTCACGGTGGTCCGTGTCATTTGCTCTTTGAGGTGTGTGTGTGTGTGTGTGTGTGTGTGTGTGTGTGTGTGTGTGTGTGTGTGTGTGTGTGTGTGTGTGTGTGTGTGTGTGTGTGTGTGTGTGTGTGTGTGTGTGTGTGTGTGTGTGTGTGTGTGTGTGCGTGCGTTCAGTGGGTCACTTTCATAAGAGGTGGGTGGTAGCCATGGCACCCCATGCTATGCAGGTCGGTCGCAGTGGCTTTGATGGCGTCAGTAAAATACGTCAGTCTGCCATATCTGATTCCACGAGGCAGCAGTCACAACCGCCTGTAGTAACACGCATCATAACAGCTCTGTCTGAACAGCACGTCTGCCTGTAAAAGGTCACAAGGCCACGTCTCTCAGCGGAAATGCTGAATCACCATGTCCAGCCGGGGAGTTTATCTGTACGCTTGAGGTTAGGATGAACAATAAATATGACTATTTTGTTGAATCAATTTAAGGATGTGTGCGTGTGCGTGTGTGTGTGTGTGTGTGTGTGTGTGTGTGTGGGTGGGTGCGTGTGCGTGTGTGCGGTTTTTGAGGTCCGAGGGTCTCGGTCCCTGCTTATAAAGTCAGGTTAGTCCCTGGGACCAGGCAAGCGCGACTGTGGATTTGTGTGTGTGTGTGTGTGTGTGTGTGTGTGTGTGTGTGTACATGTTGGTGGCCACTCCCCCTGTCCTGGACACCTTGCTTTGAGACGCTCCAGGTTTCCTGTGGGAACGCCGACATTCCAGGTCTGGTGATTCAGGCAGCTCCTCTCCGTGTGGCTCTGGTTTCGGAAAAGGACGATTTTCGGGAAGTCAAACAGAAGCTGAGAGGTTGAGGGGAACGGAGGCAGCGGTTGTGTGAGTCTGCGTGCGAGTGTGTGTGTGTGTGTGTGTGTGTGTGTGTGTGTGTGTGTGTGTGTGTGTGTGTGTGTGTGTGTGTGTGTGTGTGTGTGTGTGTGGGAAATAGACATGTGTTGTGGGACACTCAAACATTCACAATGTTAATGAACCATCTCTTTGGTTGAAAGTTGACCTCCCCCCCCCCCTCTCTCTCTCTCTTTCTCTCCCTTCCTCCCATCCTTTCTCACTTACACACTCTCACCCATTCTTTATCCCTTTTATATGGAACGCAATCTCTCAAGATGAGAGATTGCGAACAACAGCAAATATTGCCTGCCTAATTCGTATCAGCTTTTGGATAATAATCAATATTGTTAAGTGTTTTTTTTATTCCACTTACTCTCTCTCTATCTCTATCCCTCTGTCTCCCTCTCTCTCTGATTCTCTCCCTCCCTGATTTCATTTATCTGACTTTCTTTCTACCTTTCATACTTTCTCTCTCCATCTTTCTTTCTTTCTTTGTCTTTCTTTCTTTCTGTCGTCGTCTCTCTTTGTTTCTTTCATTCCTTCTTTCATTCTTTGCCCCCCCCCTTCCCCCTCTCCCTCTGACCGCCTGTGCCCGGGCGTCCGGGACAGGGTAATTGGTAGTAATTGGCTGGGGATGGATTGCGGGTGGCAGGAGGGGCGTGCTGTGTGTCTACCCTAACGACGTCTGAAGGCGTGCGGCGGGCAGGGCGTCGTCTGGGCCCGGGTATCGGGTGTCTGGCCCGGACCAGAGTTCCAGCACCATCTAGACGGCTCTCAATGGAGCCCTTCATTACACCATTATGGGAAGTATGCCGGGAAGGGAATGCTGTGCTCCAAACCCGGCGCGGGCGGGGGTTGGTTTGGAATCATTTTTAAGACAATTGTCCGTAATCCTCCACTGTCCCTGATCTCATTTTGGTTTACTACTGAAAGATTTCAAGATTGAGGATATTACAGTGTGTCCGTTTTGTTTTCAGTTGTTGAACAATTTTGAGCGTTAGGGCCGGTCTAAGTGTAGTAGGGTTTGTCAGGAATGTGGCAATGTGTCTGGATTGGAGAGCAGTGTGTTACAAGATGGAAAAACTTCAATAAATCAGCTCAGCACTGCTGCTGCTGCTGCAGACAGACAGGGCCTCTCACTGATAAGATGAAGATGTTGGGGGAACATATTTCCATTAATTTACTGGCCCTCCTCCCTTCTCTCTCTCCCCTCGCTCGCCCTTGCCCAGGGATGGGCAGTGGCCCCGTGCTGAGGTGGCCAGCAGTGGGTACAGCTGTTTGAAAGGGGCCCCATGGCCCTTGGGCCCTAGCCCCCCTCCACTCATTTATCCATCCTCCACTTACCCCCTCCCCCATCCCCCCTGGCTTCAGAAAAGCCATTTCCTGTGTGTAGAACATTGAGAACTGGCTGGGAGGGGAGACATCAGACCTAGTGGTTTGGCTCTCTCTCTCTCCCCCCCCCCGCCATCCCCCCTGAGCTCCATCCTTCCTTGTTTGATACTTTCTATGAATACTTTCTTTCTTTTCACTTATTGTGTGTGTATAAACATATGCTGCAAGCCCTGTACTGTAATGTGCTGTAAATCCAATTTGAGCCTTTTTCACCCCATCATATTTGTTCCTATTTTGCGGTCCAACAATACACAACTACTGATCCCTTACGTCATAGCCCTGTCTGTTTAGGTCTGTTAAGCTGAGCAGTTTACCAGCCAGTTATCCAGTCATATATCCCTCCTGGTGTCTAATTGCTGGGCACTAGCTGTCTCCCATGCAGAAAACTGTTACCAGATGAGATGGTGGCTCACCTGGTTTCTCAACCAGCCTCCCCACGCATGCACACATGCACTCACGCACGTACACACACCCAGACACACACACACACACACGTAAATACACACACACACACACACACGTAAATACACACACACACACACACACACACACACACACACACACACACACACACACACACACACACACACACACACACACACACACGTATACACAGCAATAGACCACACACACACACACACACACACGTATGCACAGCAATAGACCACACACACACACACACACACACTCACACTCACACTCTTTCTCACACACACACACACACACACACACACACGTATACATAGCAATAGACCACACACGCACGCAAGCACACACGCTCACAGTGCCCCTCACTCACACACATCTATCCCCCCATCCCCCAACACACACACATAATAGCTGCAGATGAATACCTCACCACGCTTATATTTCATTCAGCTTTTATTTTCAAAATACCTGCTGAAAAACAGTTTGATAGCCGTTTCCTTCTGTGTGTATGTATATGCATACGTGTGTGGAAACTCTCTGATTGTGGGGTTGTGTGTGGGTCAGCGTGTCAAACCCTGTGGGGCAGTAGAGTTGTCAGACTCCTGGTAGCATTGTGTGAAAACAATGAGGTGGCAGGACGGACCGGCCGGTGTCACTTTTCACCGTCTTTATTATTTCTGTCTCTCGTTCTCTCAGCTGCAGCTGCCTGCTGGAACTGTAATGGTTACAGATGAGGCTAATTTGCCAATCACAGCGCAGATCAGGGCCAATCCCAATTGATTGATGAGAGCAGCGGGCCATTCATCAAGTTGGAATGTGGCAGTTGGTATGGGGCTCTGTGCAGAGGGCTACAGTAGCCTGGGTTTTACCCTTTACAATGTCTTCTCTCGTAACTTTCATTCATTGAGCAAGATTGCGATCTGTGATGTGATGCAATTCTCTTTTCTTCTCTTTGGTGCTTTCGCTGACCGTGCATCACTGGGCAGTCACTCTAAGCAATTCACTGTGCAGCCACTAGGGGGTGCACAAATATTGACTTGTGTGTTCCATTGGTGGGATTCCACCTACGATTGTCAGATCACAGGACATTCTCTGGGGCCACTCTGTCCCTATTGGAACAACAAGGGCAGAGACAATTGATTCAGGATATTCTGCAGCATCCCATTGGGTGCACGTGTATTGTACTAGGTCTCTACAGTGAAAAAGTTGGTGGCGGTGGGGGGAACTTCAGCCTGGAAGTAACTAAGTGAAAAAAAAAATGGCTGTGAAAGGTTCGAAAAAATGGGTTCCATTAGAGCAAGTGTGAGGTACATTGTCCAGCGATGTCAAAACCAACGTTACATTGGCTTCAGATATCGTCTGTAGCCAATAGAGAACTATCTGGACAAACGCTGGAAATGGTCTCTAGCCGGCTATAGCAGACATCTTACACAAACCGTTCATGTCAAAAACAACACCAACATTTTCACTTTGTGAGACACTTTGTGAGACACTTTGTGAGACCCAAACGGAACTGTTATCTACCAAAAAAGTGATTTGGGGGATTACCACTCCTTTAATAGACGCTGCTGGACACAGATGGAGACAGAGTGGGAGCTTATAGGAGCAGTGAGGGCTGGTGGAAGGGGGCGTTGTGTTTCACCTCCTCCCACACCCACCGGTCCCCACCCCTGGGCCAACTCCCTGCTCCGCTGCCTCCTGGCCCTCACCTCCGTCGCGCTCACACACACTAGTATGAAATGACGTCATGTTATTTTTGGAAAGTGTGTGTAATTGCATGTGTGAGTGTGTGTAAGAGGGACTGCATGTGAGGTAGGAGGGGGGGGGGGGGGGATGCCGTGTGTGTGTGTGTGTGTGTGTGTGTGTGTGTGTGTGTGTGTGTGTGTGTGTGTGTGTGTGTGTGTGTGTGTGTGTGTGTGTGTGTGTGTGTGTGTGTGTGTGTTTTCTCAAGAGCAGGAGAGACGGGGCAGCAGCTCCTGCCATGTTGACACGGCATCCAACACAGGCAGAGTGAATAAACAGCAGGTGTGTGTGTGTGTGTGTGTGTGTGTGTGTGTGTGTGTGTGTGTGTGTGTGTGTGTGTGTGTGTGTGTGTGTGTGTGTGTGTGTGTGTGTGTGTGTGTGTGTGCGCGCATGCAAAAAGGAGGAGAAAATGAATTTTAGAGGAGGATTGCAAGGTGTTAATTGCAGGTGAAATTTAACCTGTGGTCTTAGGAGCACCTCAATAATATGGTCTGCCCCCTACTGCTCACATGCACGCACACAGCTCCTTCCCACAGAGAGATGCTTTGCATGTCCTCCTACAGATCGTAACTTGACATAATGAGGGCGTAAGGATCAGATCCCTCATTTGGTGAAGAAGCCGCCAGAAGCTTCAGCCATGTTTTGTTTGGAACGAGGCCGCGAGAACAAGTCTCCCAGTCTCCTGTGTTCTTTAATATGATTCTTAGTTTGTGGGTTTCATTATGATTAATTGAAAGCTGGGGGTGGGGGGAGGTTTGCCTAACTTAACTGAAATAGCAATTGTTTGCGTGTTTGGTGAAGACCCAGACCAATGACATACATAAAGTCAACATCAGAAAATAAAAGAGACACCCTGGGCGGTAGGGTGAGAGGAGTCAGAGTACAGGCTTCATGTTCCTATCTTCTGTTGTCACAATCACAGAGAAGTCTGAATGCATTCTGAGTTTTTCTCTCTTAGTGAAAAGCCTAGCCATCATGGTGATGCAGAGGCCGTAGCTGGCCTATGTAGGGGTGTGTGTGTGTCTGTGTGTGTGTGTGTGTGTACAGTTTGCACCATGCTACATTCTGTGTCCGTGTGTGTATGTATGTGAGGGTGTGTACGTATGCATATGTTCATGTAACTGTGTGTGCGTGTTCAACCAATTGACGGCAGCTTACTATAGCTTTATAGACGGAAACCTGACTCCAGTTGTGGCCTTACGTCTGCACCGAGACTCAGGGTCACGCTCCACACAAACCGAAACCATGCTATAGTCATTCTCTCTGTTGGTTTTTCTTTTTCTCTCTCTTCCTCCCCCCCTCCCTCCATCTCCCTCTCTCTGTCTCTCCCTCTGCCTGTCTTGCTGTCACACACTTATCTTCTGCCATTCTCTCTTCCTCTTTGTCATTCACTCTTTTAATTGCTCTCGTCATCGCTCCTCCCTGTCAGCAGATGGCTACAAAATGTGTTTTGATTGACAGAGGGACTGAAACGATAATTGCCTCGGAATCTTTGAATCATTTAATATTTTTGCTTGTTGACTTAGCGACGAGGAAAAGGTAACAGTCAGACAGAGGGATAAGTAGGGAGACGGAGAATGCAGGGAATAAGGGCTGTGTCATTTGTTTGTGGTTTGTGCGTTGATCATTTTAGTTATTAATTTATATTATTTATTTTATCATTGTGTGTGTGTGTGTGTGTGTGTGTGTGTGTGTGTGTGTGTGTGTGTGTGTGTGTGTGTGTGTGTGTGTGTGTGTGTGTGTGTGTGTGTGTGTGTGTGTGTGTGTGTGTTAGTGAGACCCAGGACTGTGCTGGCAGCTGGCCGTCCCTCTCAGACTGACAGGCCCGGGCGCTCCCCTGCCGGGTAGAGGATGAAAGCAGATGCTGCTCTTTTTTTCTTCCTCTCCTTTGCTCCCCCTGTTTCTGTCTCTTCTTCTCACTGTGCGCTGTAACAGGAATCCTCAGCTTTCACATTGACAAGTGGGATGTCTTCCTGCCTCAGGGGTCCCATACTAAGCAGTAAAACACACACACACACACACACACACACACACACACACACACACACACACACACACACACACACACACACACACACACACACACACACACACGTAGATTGACATTGATAAACAAACATACCAACACATGGTCATACCCACCATTCACTTGAGAGACCACATGAAAATAGGCCTGTCAAACACAATCAAGTAGCATTATAATTATTAGCATTATTTCCTCATTATTCTTACTATTATTAGCATTACTATTATGAGCAATTGTATTATTTTCCACTGCAGCTTCTTGGTTTCACCTCCATTATCTTCATAGATGTCTGAAATTGTTTGAGTTTGTACAAAGGGCAATAGAGAGAGACGCGTGGAGATAATGGAAGACGGAGAGGGAGAGAGAGAGAGAGAGGCGTCTTTCAGTCCAGAGGTTTGGGCCTTGAGCTGGTGTTGTGGGGTACTCTGGTCGCGGGGATTATGTGTATGTGTGGGGTCAGATCCCCCACACAGGCGGCTCTGTTGAAGGCCTACCTCCCACCTGGAGACTGGGGGAGATCAGGAAAGGGAGAGGGGGGCTCGGGTTAGGGGAAGGAAAGAGGTGGGGGCTCATGGAGGGAGAGGAGAGTTTGGTCTCCTGCTGTGGATTTCACAGGTTGAGACGCGGGGGGAGGGAGGCGTGGGGATGGGTGAGGGGGTGGTGAGGTGATGAGTAGGGGTGTGGTCATAAGTGTGTGTGTGTGTGTGTGTGTGCGTGTGAGAGAGAGCGTTCCCGGGTTCCACAGCTGGTCTTTGAAGCCGGGACCTCTACTGCTCCTGATTGGGGACCACAAGTGTGAGAGCCAGCCCTCTTAATGCAGTAATCCCCCTCCCACTGCGTGACCTCTAGAGATACACGGACAACCCACAAAATGCATGTTTCTGTTTTGTGCGAACCGTCGAAGCTAACAACGATTAGCCGTCTCTGGGTATGAGTTAGAGAGTGTGTGTGAAGTGTGTATTCTTTGCGTTTTCCAAATCTGGCTGACGGGGATGAGTGAGTGTGTGGCGTATCTCGCTGTAATTGTCTAGAGAGTCTGGCCAAGTGCTTTTGGACGAGGAATATATGTGACCTTCTCGCACTCTCTCTCTTTCTCATTTGGTCTCTCTCTCTCTCTCTCTCTCTCTCTCTATCCGCTCTGTCTTTCTTTCTCTCTCTCCCTCCCTCTCGGCCTTCCACACTCTGACACTCTTGCTGCTCTCCGTCCACCGTCTCAAGTGGCTCGTGGGAAGATCCCCCATCCAGACGGGACAGATTGGAGCTCAGGCCAAATATCACAAGAACAAAGTACCATTCTCAGAGCTCTCAGGCTCTCTCGATCCACCCTCCCTCACTCTCTTCTTCTCAACTCTTCTCTTCTTGCTCTCGCTCTCTCCCACACACTTTCTCCCCTCTTTAGCTCAGTTGCCTCTCAATGTCACTGTGTCAACCCCTCCCCCTACTCTGTCTCCCCCCTCCCCCCACGCCATTTTTCCCTCTCGCTCTGACCCCAGGATTCTTACCTGATATCAGCAAATTACTTTGTTACACTCTCTAATTTCCCCTCCCTCAAATCCGGCTTTGCAAATGCATATATTTCTATGTCGTTGCATTATATATTCGTGCATGTGTGCGTGGTTACATATGTGTATGCTTGTATTTGTGCCAGTGTGCCCAAGGCACCATGAATGCATTCTGGACACAAATGTTGATGACGCAACACGGATGGATTTCATTGATAGACGATTTGTAGGACTGAATATAAACACTGAATGTGGTTCAGTTTGTAGTTCTTTGGGTTAGGTTTTATGGTTAAGGGAGTGAGTGTGTGTGTGTGTGTGTGTGTGTGTGTGTGTGTGTGTGTGTGTGTGTGTGTGTGTGTGTGTGTGTGTGTGTGTGTGTGTGTGTGTGTGTGTGTGTGTGTGTGTGTGTGTGTGTGTGTTGACTCTCTTTTGGGCCAAGCCGAACAGCCCTCCCAGGTGCATGGACGAGTCTGGGGGAACACAGGCCGCCAGCATATTCCCGCCAGGCCCGTGGAGAGCAGCCTGTAGTCTATTGAGCGTGGCGGAGGCAGCGGCCCAAGCGGTCCACTTCAAACGGGCCTGGCGGCTGTAATGGAATGGAAACCTTTGTCGGGTCACAGCACTGAAAGCTGCTCTTCCCTCACAAGGAGAAGAGGAGCCCCAATAGCTTCCTCATGTTGTCTTCTTTATATAACCTCCAGTGCCTCAGTGCTCACGCCGGCTTGTGATGCTTGAATCTGTCCTCTGCACTGTCCTCTGGACTGCAGCATGTTGGCACCACACATGAATACACAGACACACGTGCACACACACACGCGTGTACGCAGACACACAAGAAAACACACGCACGCAGATATGCCCATTAATGTACACATGCACGCACTCACGCAAGGACGTGTGTACGCAGACACACAACATAGCATACACACAGCACATATCAAACACATATACACACACGCACGCACACACACACGCACAGCGCGTATGTGCACACACAAAACTGCAGCCATGCAGATGGAACCACCCATGAGTTGACTATCACGGACTGTAACGCATGCTTTATTGAATTTCTACAAGGCCATCCGTATGCATGCACACACAATGACACAATATTCAGGTAGGCTGAATAGAGCTGTGTCTGACTGCTGGGACAACGATGTGTCGAGGTGTCGGTGGGACGAAAATAGCATGGAACTGAACACCCACCCTCCTCCTCCTCCTCCTCCTCCTCCTCCTCCTCCTCCTCCTCCTCCTCCTCCTCCTCCTCCTCCAATACAACGGCTCTTTGACTCGGCCTCCGCTCCCATTGAACCCTGTCCTTATTAAACAGTTCGGGGAGAGCGGGTTGGGGGAGGGGGGGGGGGGTGTATTTGCTTTTCAAATGTGGGCCTTTCTGTGGGAGTGCCACGGATCTCAAGTTTAATTTAAGTGGTCTGAGCTATATAAGACTGTAGTACTGTGTGTGTGTGTGTGTGTGTGTGTGTGTGTGTGTGTGTGTGTGTGTGTGTGTGTGTGTGTGTGTTTGTGTGCGAGCGTATAATCGGACTTAAGGCCCGGTCTGTGACCTGTCGTGATGTTGGCGGTTTGTTTTTCATTCTAAATGTGCCCCTGGAGTTACTGCTCCCTGCACCCTGGGTGACCCCAGCGTCACCCCCTCTCCTGTGGCTCCACTCAGTGCAACGCTGGCCTCCAGGAGGACACCTCCCCTCGTTGTCAATCTCCCTCTCTCTCCTCCTTCTTTGTCTCTCCTCTTTATCTCTCCCTCTCATTTGAATCTGTGTCTCACTTTGTCCCTGTCTGTCCATCTGTCTGTCTAAATTTGTCTCTGCCACTGTTTCTCTCTCTCTCAACTTCATTCGAAAGAACTTTATTGGCATGGAAAATAAACATTCACAATGCAGTGATTGAGATATAAAATAAGAAAGTTCTACATAAGGTCAAACACAGCACAACTCAACATCTCTCTCTCACCCTCACTTTCTGCCGGTCTCTCTATCAAGCTTCCTACTCTTTGTCTCCACCCCTCACCATCTCTCTTTTTCTCAGATCTCAACTCAGAATCCCTGAGTCAGCCTCGCATCATACTAATGCAGCGCATGCAGCCTCGCAGACACGTGCACATGTGCACTGGGTGTTTGTGTGTGTGTTTGTTTTTTGCGGTTAGCTTCACGCACGCAAACACATAGGCACTCTCCAAATAAACACACACAGACACACACACACTGTATCACACGCAAATGCGCAGACATTGGACACACACATCCACTCAATCAAATTGAGCGATTGCACATCTGTCCTGACAGTTGCTATAAAAAAGCCACTGCTGCTAAAACACTGCAGCCCTGTCATTATGTCATTACCCAGACTCAGCAGTTCTCTCTCTCTCTCTCTCTCTCTCTCTCTCTCTCTCCTCTCTCTCTTCTCTCTCTCTCTCTCTCTCTCTCTCTCTCCATGATACCTCGTCCCCTTCTGTCTCTGTGCTGTTTAGTTTATTGGACTTCCTTCCTTCCTTTCCAATAGTCTCGTCCCTCTCTCTACCTCTCTCCCTGTTGCCCATGAGGGTGGGATGGTTGTGTTGTGGTGGGTGGAGAGGGTATGTGTCTATCGGCTTGTAATCGGCGTGTGTGTGGGAATGCTCCTTGGCGTAGGGGATTCCCTGCTCTCGTGTCCGTCCGTGTCAGAGCGCAGGCTACACTGCTCCAGGCTGCGCTGCAACTCAAGTGTTTGTTTATGTCTGTGGGCCAGAGGGGAGAGACGGTGGCCATGTTTCAC
>NC_082393.1:8795399-8856145 GCF_031168955.1 Gadus macrocephalus | reverse complement strand
CGCGGCAGTGTTTGAGATCTCACTCCGTTGGGTAGTGATCAGTAAGTTGATATGCGGACAACGCGGAGGAAGTGAGGGGGAGAAACCGTTGACTCGGACCAGTGTGGAGGGATGATTTATGCCGGCTTAATTTGAGCCTAAACCACAATATGTGACGAAACCCATTTTTGTTGTAGTAATTAGTCAACGAAATATATCTTGCATTTTATACAACGATTGTTGTCGTTTTTTTTTCTCCAATGCTGACGGACCGTATACACTCGGTGGCATAACGTTTGCAAACGGCAATGCTAACACTGAGAGAGATGTTTTTACATCAGCAATTACCTTTGACTGTGATCCATTTTGACTTATGTTCGAAAACGAAGTGGTGCCTGCATGTCTCCATCAATCAAGATGTTTAAAGTTCAATATGTGTGACCTTTACAATATGCAACCTTTTTAATACAACCAGGTTTTAAGCACTAAAGTAAGGCTTTGGGCATTTTTCACTGCCAAGCCGGTACGGTCGCTGCATGGCAGAGGTTCCAATTACACTGTCTTGCCTGTGTAAAACCGAGAACGTATATTCCCCCTACGTCAAGGAGCCGGCTTTCTTGGTGTCACTGGAGCAGGCGGGACAATGCACGGAGACCCTCTTAGAAGAAGCCTTGTCTACTTCCTCGTAGATTGTACCATCTTCGTTACATGCGACTGCATCACCTTCTCTCCCATGATGGTCAGCAGCCCGCAGCTTTCACCATCTCTCCAGTAAGAACTACTCTTGTTGCTACGTCATCAACACTTCTGCCCAAGTCCTGCCCCTGGTATGCTGGATGCTATCTCATCGCATTTACATGAAAATGAAACCGGCCATTAGAGTGGGTGTGGAGGGGTTCAAGAAGGGAAAATTGGGGTGCAAAATCAAGCCTGTATATTATCTCAGTCAGTGTAAACGTGCGGACCATGCCGGGGAAAAAGGCGGGCATAAGGACGGGCATATTTGGCAGTGTAAAACAACTTTTATTAGGTTATTGGAGAATAGTGATTGACTGTATTCTTATCAG
Organism: Gadus macrocephalus; assembly: GCF_031168955.1. Taxonomy (NCBI): domain Eukaryota; kingdom Metazoa; phylum Chordata; class Actinopteri; order Gadiformes; family Gadidae; genus Gadus; species Gadus macrocephalus. Next base: position 8,855,099 of record NC_082393.1, on the reverse strand, counting down.
AAGGTTTAAGCTGTACTATTCGTCACCCTCGGATTGTGACAGAGTGTGAAGAATCTGGTTTGTCCATCAGGGGTCAGAGTTCAAGAGGTCAAAGGCCGTCTCTGGGGAACCATCCAAGCAGAGCCGTCAGGTGACCCTGAACCCTCCCCAGGCAGCCCTCACTCCATCCTCCCAGAATTCCATCACTACGCTGTGTGTGTGTTGTGTGTGTGTGGGTGTGTGTGTGTGTGTGTGTGGGTGTGTGTGTGGTGTGTGTGTGGGTGTGTCACTGTGTCTCTGTGTCTCTGTGTGTTTATGTTTGTGTGTGTGTGTTGATAAATTATGATGAATATGTATACCTGAGTGTATGTTTCCTTCTTGTGTGTGTATGTCCATGATTGTGCGCCTAGCCTGTGTGTGTGCGGGTGCACGCATGCCTGTATGTGTGTGCATGCCTTTCTGCGAGTGTCTGTGTGCCTGTGTGTGTGAGACACAATCTGGGAGTCCTACAGTAGAAATCCTGCAGATAAAATGTTGGTCAGTCTGCCAACCTCTGCTCTGTCCAACTGTTTCACATAAAACCAGTGGATGTGACTGAATAGACATAAACACATACGCGCACATACACACGCACACCGAATCTGTCTGCCGCAAATTCAAGAATAGCACATAAAAACGTGCTGATGTGTTCTTGGGAGAATTGTGAAGTATTTAGGAGGATTTTATTCTCGCTCTCCCTCTCTCTCTGACCATGCCCTGCGCTGAACTCTAGTGTGTGGTGTGTGTGTGTGTGTGTTGTGTGTGTGTGTGTGTGTGTGTGTGTGTGTGTGTGTGTGTGTGGGGGGGGGGGGGGGGGGGGGGGGGGGGGGGGGGGTGGTATTTGTCCATCCATATGTCTGGCAGGCTGTCTGTTCCCCTCTGCCTTCGCACAGAGGCCTCTGTAATCCCGCCTCTGGTCACACCGGGAATCCGTCTCAGCCCTAACCTTCCCTTTGCTCCTGGTCCCTATAAATATCCCCGCGCTGAAGCCCTGTTCGATTGCTCCTCCCTGGCTTCTTTTTTAATATATTCCTCCTCAGTCCGGGAGCCCTGGTCTATCAGCTTTCATTGGTTCTACAGGCTAAGAATAAATAATAACGGGCCTTTTTTGGAAAATATAGGCATTAGGCAGTGACAGCTACATGTTGGAACTCACTCACTGATGATGATTGGCAAATGCAGTCATTCAGCGCTGAATCATACCCGAAGCTGCTAACTTAACTTGCTGGCTGATTCTTTAATGGTATAGCAGTGTGTCCTTTTTTTGCACTCTTGACTTTGTGTGTGTGCGTGTGTGTGTGTGTGTATGTATGTGTGCATGTGACTGTTGCTGTGTGTGCATTTGCATGTGTTTTGGTATTTCTGTGTTTGTGTGCGTGTGCCAACGGTTGCAACAGCGGGCCTGTGGGAGGGCCATCATCCCGTTCCCACGACATGTGTCCCATGAGCCCCTCCTCGTGACGTCAGTGCAGAGGGTACGGACGGACAGCCCTCTCCGGGGTCGGAGGGTTCACTTCCTGTCTGTCAGGAGTTGGGAGTCGGGGCCCCCGTCCAGAGTGGAGCTTGTCTCACATCTGTCTCTCTCTCTCTCTCTCTCTCTCTCTCTCTCTCTCTCTCTCTCTCTCTCTCTCTCTCTCTCTCTCTCTCTGTATTGTTCCCTCACTCGCTCTCTGTCCCTCCATCTCTCTCGCCTGCAGGCTATGTGGATGATGCTGCAGCACAAAGTACCGGAGGACTTTGTCATCGCCACGGGGGAAGGTGCACAGCGTGAGGGACTTTGTGGAGAAGGCCTTCCAGCACGTGGGCACGACAATTGTGTAAGTGCATGCGCACACACATACACACACAGACAGTGCTTTTCCCCCCCGCCAGCTACTTGACCTTTGACTCTCCCACCTTTCCTCTTCTGTCGCTCTATTCAGGAAGCGCTCCGTCATGTTGACATAAGCTACTATCTTTGCTCCTCACATGAACCTGTGTGTGTGTGTGTGTGTGTGTGTGTGTGTGTGTGTGTGTGTGTGTGTGTGTGTGTGTGTGTGTGTGTGTGTGTGTGTGTGTGTGTGTGTGTGTGTGTGTGTGTGTGTGTGTGTGTGCAAGCTCACATTCTGAAATACAGTATGTTTTGTCTTTTGGAAAACCTTAAAATAATAAACTAAATGTCAGCAATAGGAAAAACTCATTCTCTCCTCCCCCCTCTTTTTCTCTCTCTTTCTCGCTCTCTTTCTCGCTCTCTCGCTCCCTCAGGTGGGAGGGTGAAAATGAGCAGGAGGTTGGCCGTAACAAGGAGACAGGAGCCATTCTTGTGAGAGTCGACCCCAAATTCTTCCGCCCCACTGAAGTGGTGAGTCTCCCATGCTGCACCAATGTGGACTCGTCTGTGTACTCAGATCACTTTGTTTCTGTGGCTCTCGCAGCCCATGTGAATGGCGTGCTTATGGTCTGTGAGACGCCATGGGTAAAATAATTTTCAAAATCGTCTAAAATACTCTTGGTTCTTCTTGAACTATAACAGCTATGGTGATCAACTGAAATTGCCGGGTTTCTCACAATCTCCGCCGTTGGCTACAGCTGGTGCTGTGCACCTTTGTGTTTGGGAGTCACAGACCTGCAGAACAATAGGCCTTCCATAACCCAGGAGCCAGAAAGAGGTCAACTGGAGCCAGGGCAGATATCTAATGTTAAGGCATTCATGTGTCATAAGTGATTAGTGAAGTATGTTGTTTAACATCTGTTTCACTTGGACACTTGACTTTATGTAATCTTTTCAATCTTTTGCTTAGTTTTCATAACCATAGATCACTGAGACTAAAATAGCAGACAGTGAACTAATGAATGAATTAATTAATTAACGATACATATTGGGAGGAGAGAATTTAGCATCTGAGCCTTTTCTGGAGAACATGCTGGGATATTGATCAATGCATTGGACTACTACTGGTACATTTGTACATGTGTAATTACCATCCTGGGCCAGACCCTCATGTCATGGAGCCCCGCTGTGAAATGATAGGTGCTGTGAGAGCAGAGTCACGCCGATGCCCTCCCTGCAATCACCGTCCCTTGTATAGACTTTTAATGACAAAACATCCATTCAACCTGCCGCCATATTCCATGTTCTCCCAGGGTGCATGTATTTTTGGCTGTATCTCCCTGGTCATCTTATTTCCGCTCATTATGGTCTGGGCCCATTACGCTCTATCTATCATTCATAGCGGCTCCAGGCGGCCAGCCACCTCTATTATGTGGCTTCAGACCGGCCGAGACTAGCCTGGCAGCAGAATAATACACGCCACATCCTGCCAGCCCGGCACCCAGCGAGGGGGATTTATTGATACTTTTATTTAGCTTCAGTGCACAACATGTAGCGCGCGCGTGTCTGTGTACTGCAGGGCTCCAGAGTGCGCCTAATTTGGGCGCACATGCGCCTAGAATTTGGGGTAGTGCGACCAAATATTTTATTTGGGCGCACCGGTGCGACTGAAAATGTATCTGGTATAATTATAATTATTTTATTCTTTTACAGAGCAGTCTATTCATAATATTGTAATAACCACGGTAGAGGCAGTGAATGAAGTATTGATTAGACAGCGATTTATTAGATACCTAATAAACCGTTGGAACACGCAAGACCGGTAACAATAGCAACGCCGGTAAACAAACCCGCGAAGCCCAATCCAGGGGTCTGTACTACGAAGCTCGATTAGAGGGTTAGCGAGGTATGTTGAGCTGAAAGCCTGGGTTAGCTGTACCATGAAAGTCGATCTCTTTAAGCGTCGCTGTATCACCATGGTGACTTACGCTCGCAACCAAACCTGGTCGGGAGCAGCTATTCAGCGAGTCTACCCGGAGATCGGCATTTATTTAAGGCATTTATTTAATGGTCAAAATATTATTAATCAATGGCGTAAATATCGACGGTGTAACCCCCGCCCCCCCCCCCCCGTCAACAACAGCGCAAGGCAGGCACGGTCCAACGCCCCCCCCGTCCCCCCTGTCAAGAACTCAGCGCAAGGCGGGCACGGTTCAACGCCCCTTCTCCCCCCCCCCCCCCCCCCCCCTCAACAACTCAAAACTTGGGTGCACCATAAATACGTGCTGGTGCACCCAAATTAAAACTTTAGGCGCACCAGTGCACCCAAGGAAAAAGTTAGTCTGGAGCCCTGTACTGGCTGGCAAAGGGCCTGTGTGGGCGTTCAGGCTAGGGTTGTTCCGTGGGCTCTGACATCAGTATGAAGCAGACGAAGCAGCCCCTCTGTCTGGCTCATTAGCACGACGGGCGACCATGTACCAAATATTTCAGTTCTTGTCTTGTGTGCTTCCTAATGGTCCCTCAAGACCGTTGCGTCGCCCCTCTTCTCTGACCTCTGTGCATGGTTTAGGATCCTCAGACATTAAGCATGGGTGTCTGTCATCACCCTGGACATATGTGTGTGCACGTGCTTGTTGGTGTGTGTGTGTGTGTGTGTGTGTGTGTGTGTGTGTGTGTGTGTGTGTGTGTGTGTGTGTGTGTGTGTGTGTGTGTGTGTGTGTGTGTGTGTGTGTGTGTGTGTGTGTATTAGGAGGGGGCGGGGGGGCTGGGGTGTAGGGTTACCCCATGGTGTCGCGGCCCCAGCTTAGCTGTCAGCTCTCTGCGTTTATAATCAGGAGCTCCCCAGTGCCACGGCCTGGCCTCCCCGGGGGATTAGAGAGGAGGCTGGGCTGAGTGACGGAGGAGGATTAGTGGAAGCTCCCTGCTGACTGACTGCACAGAGCACTGAAGGGAACGGAGCGGGGGGGGTTAGCTAGTCGCTAGACACACCTGGCTGTATTGGCTCCAGAGCTCCCGGATCACGCTTGTAAAGCATCCTGTCCGTCTTACGCTCGCTAAACCTAGCAAACCTACCTACAGAAACTAGAACTTTCCATGCAGATGAAGGGTTCAGGTACCGTTGAACGATTGGTTTCATCCAGTTTCATCCAAATGCCCCGCTGTTGATTGTGAGCGATGCTGAGTGATACGATCGCAGGTTTCCTGCTTCCCTGTGATTTGCATCCCGTTCGCTGAGGTCTGGTGATGTGTTGACAGAAAGATGCTTTCTTTGCCTTTGCGCCCGTGGTTACTTCAAAAGGGAAGGTGAAGTGCTGCTAGAGTGGGTTACTCTCTGATACTGTATGCCTCCTGTTGGTCCGCTGTTATCAGGCTGTGGGTCATTGTTTGGTGAAAAGCCAGAGAGAAAGAGAAGATCTGAGGGGCAAACATAGTCCAGCTAAGACTGAAGGTCAAGCTAACACATTGCATGGCGTGTCACTGTTTTCCTCCTGTTTCTCTGTTAGGATTTAGAGAGAATGAGGAGTGTTTAACCTTTGACCCCCCGCAAGACAGGAAATGAGTAATACAATGCTCGGCTCAGCATTGTTTCGCCTCTTTGAGTGGAAGTGCCTGTCATCGATAGTGTGTGTGTGCGCCTGCTTGGGTATATGTGTGTGCACGCACTCTCATGTGAATGTGTGTGTTTGTGTGTTTGTGCATGCAGGTGCCATTAGTCTCCTGCTTAAAATGAGGTGGATTTGACCTTTAGAAGCGTGTATGTGTTTGTGGGAGGGTTGGTGGGTGGGTGTTGGGCTGTCGGTGACTTTTGCGTGGACGTATCATGTGACCACTGGTCACTGTGAAAGGAGGCTGCCCCCGGGTTAAGTGCTAATATATGTGTAATTCATCATTAGTCCTGTCAGTGTATATGTCTGACATTCGTCTCCCCACCCCTCAGAGCCGCAGGGATCGACCTTGGGAAAGAAGCTCAGGTGTATTTGGCTAGAGTGTGTGAGTGTGCACGTGTGTGAGTATGTGTGTTTAAATGCCACATCACCATGTGTGTTCTTCTTTATGTTTGGCTAAACTGTGGGTTTATGTACGAAATTACCCCCCCCCCTTTGAACAAGGGGGAATTTTTTCACCCCGGGTTTGACTTTTAGTGAAGTGTTTGACCTTTAGGAGGACAGTTCTAAGCTGGTGAAGGATGTGCACTGCTTTCGTTTCAGTCAGCCAGTCTACACACTGTAACACGGTTACTGCACACAGTAAGATCTAAACAATGTACCCAATATTTCATACAACAGTAGACTTGACATATTTTGAAGGAAGTGGCGATGGTCTTCTTGTAAAATAAGCCATTTGTGTTTATCTGTCATAGAAAATACAGTGTCAATCAATGTCCCCACAGCCCCTTAAAGTTTTGTTTTTGTGATTCTTCAAACTGTGGAAATAAATATGTCTGTGTGCATTTACAACCCAGCCCCTTGTTTTGACTGAAGTCACTGGGCTCCGGCACGCCCAAGGTAAGCTTTATGTGTACGTGGTGAACTGAATAATGGCACAATTGTTTCCTTGAGATATCCATGCACTTGTTATAATTGCAGGGCCTTGTGGTTTAAGGCTCCCTGTCAATCAGTCAAAGTCAAAATTGCCTTGAATGTAACTGTGGCCTGAACATGTCAATTTGAGTCTTGTGGAATGAGTTTGTGATCAGGGCTGTTTGTTCTCATTGTGCTAGCGTTCTACCGCTGTCAGTCTGAGTAGTTGCCCCGCGGCTCTGCCGAGGTTTTTCTCCAGAATTAGGTCTGGAGCAATAGTAAAGTGTGTAATCCAGCTCATTATCCCTGGATCGTTGATGTTGAATTGCTTTTGAGGCCCAGGGAGCCATGGATGTTGAGTCATTATCACATGATAGGCGTAAAGGAGGTTTGACTTGCGGATCACCTTCTGATTAACTTAACGTGTAAGCGTTTCATTCATTCGCAATATTGAGACAATTGAGAGAGTGATACTAATACTCCGGGAATGGTCCATCGAAGAAACTGAAATAAATTCAGGTTCAACAACGTGGGGAAAGTGTTTGAGCGACTGCTTTGTTTCTTAGTCCATGCTCAAACTCCTGTGTGTGCTTCGTGCATGCGCTCTGCACGAGTGGTATCTCTGCACTGATGCAGCCCAGCTGACATATTTCCAAGTTCACACGTCAACCAGGGGAATAAACTGTTGCAAGATGACGGACAGCACTGCAGGTTTTCCACCTGGGGGGGACGGGGAGGGGGAGGAGGTGGAGGAGGAGATAAAGGCCCCATGACATGCCACCAGGTGTGGTGTGATTAGTCGTTACACATATCACATATCTATCCGTCACACATCTAGGTGGACACGCCCACCTGTGATGGCATGAGGGGCAAATTTCCAAAAAAGCTTGTAACGGCTAATCACACCTGGTGGCATGTCATGGAACCTTTAAACGAAAAATGTTGTCTATTTCTGGAAAGATTAACGTTTTTATTTATAAAGCAATTTGTAGCTCTGTTTGGAAGAGCGCTGTATAAATAATGATTATTATTATGATTATTATTATTTTGTCTCTCTCCCTGGCTCTCCTTCCTATGAATCCACCGGTCATTCCCTCATCTCACTCTGCCCTCCGTGTCCTCATTCCTGTTTCTCTTGGGTGAGGCCACTGGTAGCTTGTGTGCACGTCCATGCATCAGAGCAACAGTTGGCTTATCTTACCCTTTTACTCACCTGGCCATACCTGAATGTAATGATACCCAGCCTGCTCTCCCAGATAAACAACCACAACCCCGTCTTCAACCCTCATGACCCTATTGTGGTGCATGCCGGTATGAGCTCGTCGCAACGGTGAAAAACTGTGGTTATAAATGGATATTGCTTCTTACTCAATTTCCCCCCCGGGGATCAATAAAGTATTTCTGATTCTAATCCTGATTGGCTGAGCCAAATTAAAATTAACACTGCATGACCATGGCTAGCCAAATGTAATGTAAACCATTGTTCTTACAATCTTCAATCTTTACAAATTATGGTACAGCTCTCCTTGTCCTCCACCTTTGTGTTACTTTCATGTGCACATGAACAACTGGTTTGTGATTTTGGACTAATCTTTATCGTTTTGATCATGCAAAGAGAGCGGAGACTCCAATCTTCAGAGGACAAATAAACCCTGGGCTTATCTCTGCCCATTGCACTTCTGCGAGTCCATCAAGCCGTCTACCGCCTTTTGATACACGCCGTATTATACATAAGAATACCTGTTTAGCTACAGCTTTTTAGCTTTCATGTACCAAGTCAATGTCTTAAATGTAAGTGGATTGTTAATCAAATGTACTACATTTCTATAAATTTGCATAGAGCAATGAAAGCCAAGATTCCCTGGATCTAACACTTGCTTACTTCATACCACTCAGCTCATCTGCTCTTCAGATTGTTACACAGATCAATTGTCACACCTGTCTCGTAGGTGACAGGCGAGGGAAAATCAGGTGCTCTCATCACCTCTAAAAATAGAACTGTCAACATGACCCGCATCGGCATTGCTCAACTGCCAGTGTTGGACGGCACTGAGCATGGGCATGTGTTTGAAAGTCTGACGGGGCCTTTTGTTAACCAACTTCCTATCCATGGCTGACATACCCGTCATTCTCGGGTGCGAAGTGCGTAACCTGTAGTCCTCTGACTAGTTCACTGGAAAAAGGCGTAGACGTCTCCAGCGGTTTCAGTTGTGGAGCGCAACAGACAATGGCCCCAGTGATCCACGGAGAAGGTGAAAAACAGCGGCTGTTATGGCAACCCTTAATGAAAGGGAGAGTCAACCTGCTAGTTTGGATGATCAAGTTACAATGCAGCACGTCTGATCTCTCTTACAGCCATTTAAGGCTTTGTGTCATTGAACTAGTGGGTCAATTAAGGTTTTAGTGGATGGAGCTGGCCTGGCCTGTTTTACAAAGTAGTTGCAAAGTTATCGACGGATTACAATTTATTGAATCCCTGGATGAGGCTCAGGAGAGAAGGAATGGATGTTATGTTTCTTAATTTATTTCAATTTAGATTTCCTCATGTGCTGATCATCTTTGATCAGCCTATCATATCCTTTTTCATGAGACATGTTCAGGACCCGTTCATATATATATATATATTAGTGGTGGGCATAGATAATTTTTTTTAATCTAGATTAATTCCCAGATTAATCTACATTAAAATGGCAAACGGCAAAAAATCTGTTTGTTTACCTTGACAGCGGTCAATTATACTGGGCAATGGTGATTTATCAAATATAATTCACCGCCGGAAGTTGTGAAGTGCCCATGCAAGTGAACGGACCATAAACGAAAATAATTGACAGCTGAACGTTGGGAAGGCCCATGCAAGTGAATGGAGCAGTCTACAGCATTGAGAAGAGCCGTGTATAATCCATAATAATGTAAGGTTTAGAAGTTAAATATTTGAAAGTTGTAGAATAAATTAATATGATTTATATTGGAGTTAATTTGCTCTAAATGTACTTACATTTTTAGTCAGTTAATCATTTACATATTTATGTTACACAATTATTACATATTTACATGTTTACATATTTAACACAGTCAGGATATTCGGTTGAATCTGCCTCCCTGATTCCCTCACGTTTACCTCAGTCTAAATTCTAGCTTCTGATTGGTTAGTTCAGTCACGTGATGGGTCCGAACAAGGAAGTGTTTGAAAATAGATTAACGGCGATATTTTTTTTATCGCGCGATAAAGGTTTTGCGTTAACGCAGCCGTTAACGCCGATAACGGCCCACCACTAATCTATATATATATTAGTGCTGTCAAGCGATTAAAATATTTAATCAATGCCATAGTTAACTCACGATTAATCGCGAGCAATCGCAATTAATCACAATTTTTCTATGTTAAATATCCCTTGATTTCTTTGTCCCATTAATTTTTCTCATTTTAATGCTCTTATCAACATGGAGAAGTGCATCGACTTGCCTTGTGCAAATGTTTTTTTATTGATAACAATGTTGGCATATACTGATCAAAACAGGACAATACAAAAAAAAATCCTATGGTGCAATTAAACGCTGATTTTTAAAAAAAAATTAAAGTATTGCGTTAGTCACGCGATAAAAAAATTAACGCCGTTAATTGGTTTGCGTTAATAAGGTGTTTAACAGACAGCCCTAATATATATATATATATATATATATATATATATATAGGTCAGGGGCCATTTTGTCACTTACAAATTATCAATCTTTGAGGTCTTGGTTATGGTTACACTAACACTTTTTATAGTCCGATCAAGCCAGGACGCAGAAACTGACTGTTCTGGACAGTCCCAGATCGGATCTTGCTCAAATTGTAATCCAATGAGCTGGACCACTTCCTGAGGTGGTCAGGCTTGCACTCTCCGATTGCATAGGCGTGTGAACAGCAATCTAGGCACCATATGGGTAGACTACTGCATTAAGACCATGCCCACACGGAGCCCGCAAGGATTATTCTCCCTCTCCTCGGCAGGTGTACAATACTAGACACACTGGGACTGCGTCTTTAGTTACCTGCGTAACACAGAGCTAATTCACCGCTTAAATATCTGTCTTTGAATTTACACATATCTTTTTGACTAAAAAACTACCCTCAAAAAGCATAAGCTGGTATTGAGATGTGTAAAGTTGTGTAATACACCACGACAGCAGTGCTATTCTTAACCCATTCCCATTTCAGCAGATTTACTCTACAAGGATATTATATGTATATTTGTGGAAAAATGAGATTTGAACACAGACATAGGGCCCTATCTTGCATCCGGCGCAAGTGACTTAGTCACTGGCGCATGTGTCGTTGCTAGTTTACAACTGGCGCAGAGCGTTCTTTTCCCACCACCGCCACTCGCCGGTAAATTAGGGATTGATCATGCGCCCCAAGGGGCGGTTCGGCGGAAGGAGGAGGCGTGTTCTGGCGCAAACGGTATTTTGCCGTTTCTGAATACCATTGCGCTACTGACCAGGAAATACCTGGTTTAAAGTCAGTGGCGCGTTGTTCAGATGCTATTTTAAGGGCGCATGCATACATGCGCATGCGATGCATACGGATTGCTTGTGCACCTCGCGCATACACTTTGCTTCTCCCATCTACCTAGCCGCACATTCTTGGTAAATTATTTGGGAAAGAACAGCTGATGCAGCGGTAATAAGTTGTACTTTTAAATCAATGCATCTGCAAACACCGTACAGCAAAACACATATTTTCTTGACAGAGACATCGTGTAGGCCTACATGCCCATAACTTTTAGGATTGATGAGTATTTGATCGTGAAAAACATTGTTTTACCGCGAGTGAGTGTTAAAAAGAATGAATGAATGCGGGCGCGCGTGTGTGCTCTGTTTAAACACACGCAAACTAAACACGTAACGCATAATACAATCAATGGCAATGTCTATTACCGCGGGGACACATGCATATTAGGATAGCATACTATACTGATAAGAAACAATGTTTATAATGTATTGCGTATATCATTAAATAGAACCACAGTTACCGCATATCATATGAAAAACCCTTATTCCATGTGTGAATTAGGCCATATTATTTGGCAATAAACTGAGCCATTTGCAGTTTGAAATTCATGTGCATCTGTCTCATCGGAGACTGCAGACGCGCTGTCAAAATATCAACTTGTCCGATTCAAATGCGCTCATGGCTCTTAAAGGGGATGGGAGCTGGCACACTCATTGGTTTGTTGGACGTTACGCCCAAACCACACCTACGGGTAACTAGGCTGCTTCAGACCAACCCTTTTGACACTTGCGCCGCGACGCAAGTGTCATTTATCCGCCTGTAAAATAGCGATAGCGTCGTAGAACCGCCCACAAAGCTACTCGCGCTTTGCGCTTCCCACTTGCGTTTCAGACCGTTAAAATAGGGCCCATAGAGTTAGTATCCACGTTTTATGTGTGGATCTATGTTATGTTTATGTAGTTGAGGCTTCATTGGGCTTCAGCTTTTATCTTACAATACATTTGGGTATATGCACACAGATACAGTGAACAAAACACAGTGCTTTCAGTAGGGAGTAGGCTGTTAGTAAAGTCACTTATGGTGTTCATTTTCAGTTTATCCCCAAGGTGGGCCCAAAGACCTCATCATCATGATGAACTTTAATCTAGGGTGGCTGGATTGCATGTAAATTCAAGGGTACACAGGAACAAATAAAGCAAGTTCATGCACAGAACAGGAAAAGTAAGTAGGAAGAAATTTTGCAAGTGATTTCATGATATATGATCAACCCTGTACCGAAGTAAATTGGTACAAGCCTGTCCTCTGTGAAGATGCAGATCTGCTTTATAAAGCCTAAAATATGTCAGCCATTTTAGGGTTTCCTGGTATTAGTGTGCAACTGCCTTTCCTCTCCAGGCTTCTGACAGTGAGCCCATTCAAGCCATCACAGGCTTCAGTCAAACCACTGCCGCAACATGTTCTTAATGGACTCGGATTTCATTAAAAGCCTTCCCCAAAGCAATCTATCACACACTCTGACCTGCCAAGACGCTGACCTCGAAAGTATAGTTGAATGGAAATGTAGATGCTGATTGCAGTACGTGTACGTTCAGAGGTATTCACCTAAAGACATCAATCGTCATTCAAGTTATAAGATGGTGTTCCCTGTCCATTTGGGGTCAGGACAGGAGAGAGCAATCATTGTTTTTACACTGCTTTATGTCTCTGGCAGTGGTGCAGCTTGAGGTAGAGGCCGAGAGAGGGGAAGCCAGGGGGTTGAATAGGACTGCTGACACTCAGTGCTTCATCTCTGGGCTAAGGCAGACAGACCTCCGGCTGAACCACAGCCACTTTGGAGAAAAGGCTGTGTATGAAGCGCTGAGGCAGCAGTCCCGGCCCATTTCACTGGATGGAGTTCCCAGAATTGTACCGTAGCGCCCGAGACGAGAGAGGTGGCGCTGGTATACAAGCCAGTCCAATGTTGCTATCATACACGACTGTGACAAGCACGGCGTAACCGTTTGACTTGTTTTCCCAACGCAGCGCTTGTTTGCGGTCTGAACATCTGAGTTTCATTTTTCTTGATCAAGTATGTGTGATCTGCCATTAGTCAAATTTAAGATAAAAGTATTTCACGCTGGATGTCGGTGAACACGCAAGGTTCCGAGATTCCCCAGATTCCTGGGCAGTTAGCAGTGAGGCGATAAGAGGAATGGCTAGGTAAGACGGCCCCGGGTGCTTTGACAGCTGTTTCTCTGAGCTGATACACGGCGGTGAATGTTTGAGCACTAGACAGACATAAAGAACCATGCAGCTTTTATGAGCACTGCGATTTATCCGCCAAACAAGCTTTGTTGAGCTTTGTTGGCCTAATTTATGGCACCTGACAGATGAAGGTGGCTATCAGCGCTGCAGTTTGGGCTGTTGGCAGCAGCCCATGGTACTTTCACTCTCAGAAAGCATATAATATTATCGCAGTTTTAAAAAGGAATTGGGTGTCCTTTCCAAAGACGGTTCACTGAAAAGCCATTTAGGTTTTGCCTGCCTGAGGTTCAGCGCTCTGGAAGGGTTCCCGTAAGCATGCCGTTGAGAAACATCGCTCCGCTGAGATTGACCAGAAAACAAGATACGTTTACAAAAGTTGAATATTTTTTCTCAATATTGACAGTTTAACTTGCAGTCTGTCAGGAAATATTCAGAGGATGGAATAATACACTTAACAAACTGTATGTGGAAACCCTGTCTGCCAGGGTCACGTTTTTTGTTGTAGTATTGCTGGGTGTTACATGTCAATGTCGTTAAAATACTTTTTTACATCTGGAAAAAAGCAGTTTTCATGAATATATACTTGTTTTATGTTTGAAAACCTTAAATATGGTGAGGATCATGGAAAGTAAATGCCCCGCCTCTCCCTAGTTATTGGTCATTCTGATCTCAGTGCTCAGATTTCCATGGGCTTGGTTATCAGATGAAGCAGGTTCCTGACTTCCTGTGTAATGTTGAATTCCCCTGACACACACACACACACACACACACACACACACACACACACACACACACACACACACACACACACACACACACACACACACACACACACACACACACACACACACAGACACACTAGCAAAATAACACCCACACACACACAAAAGCACGAACATTAGCTAGTAACATTTAGTTTTAGTTCAATGTTTTTTTTAAAATGTGATTTAAATTTCATGAAAATGTGAGCCCCTGAGTTAAACCTTGACAGGTATTAAAAAATATATATTTTTAACTAATACCAACCAAAGATAGAGGGAGAGAGAGAGGGATGAAAAGAAGGTATAAACAGGCTATTGCACAACATCATTGTCTTCACCACAAGTACTTCCACGTGGTTCACTGTTGTTGTGGTCGTTGTTAGGGTAACCCTCACAGCACCTACATGTCAATGACATGACGCTCCTACGGAAGGTACAATAGCTTTGTTATGACCACGGCCCAAAGACATGTCCCCATAACGTGGTGTGAGAGTGGACCCTGAGGGCTCCCGAGTTGGCGGCCAACTTCTTTATTTTTTTCCGGCCCTTTTCCTCTGGCCCTGGCGGATACCACTCCCTTCGCCACGCGTGAATTGTTGTGAATTGGGACGGCAGGAGGCTTTAACCCCTGGGAAAGGATCTAGCCGAGAGAGGGCTGAGAAATGGGATTGACCTCTGACCTTTCAAAGGTGGAAATGTGATCCTGCTATCTCCATTGTTGGGAGAGGAAGGTGGGGGAGGGGCAGCCCCACCACCCCACACTACTGATAAGAACTTCCTGTAGGTAGGGGCTATGGTGTGACATGTTAGTCAGTGTCCAAAATTGACGGCTGTTACACTACACTCTAATTACACTAATCTGATTTTTTTCTTTTTTTTTCTGTTACGTTTCAGTTTACATGATTATTATTGTTTTATCTTATATTTTCTGTTACGTTTCAGGTTATGTAATTTTTTTTGAGGGATTGGGGTTTCAGAAATCTGAAACATATGCACAGCACTTGACTTTGAATGACAATTCCCTTTGATTTTCATACAAATTTACTCCACAGCACCCCCTCCAAAGGGCTGATTACGCACCATCCCTCTGCGCCATAGTCATAAACAAAAATGTCAATGTTAACATACCACAAACTATACCAAACACTCATACCAAACAATCGGGGCTAATCAAGATGTACAGATATCATCACACAGTGGCCGTCGTGGCAGGCGGCCAACAAAGCTTTCCTACCGCTAGACTGAAGAGACGGCGTCGTAAGCACCTGTTGTGTTCTTCAGTCTGCCTTGCTTTCATTTCTATACAATCCTAGCATGTGATTCAATTTCAGAGATGATGTAAATGACCTAATGCTTATCTAGCGAGGACGCATCTACGGCCTGCACAGAGGATGCAAACCAGCCGGCCACATGTGACTACATAACCAACCAGTGGAGATTGAAATCCTGTCGGCTGAGAAACGGTTGCCTGACACAGTTTTCCTCGTAAATCCTGTAAATTTTTCTGGCAAAGTCCCCTTTAGAAATGGTGCCTTATTTCAGTGTGTTGTGTGATAATTTACCACCTGAGTTCGGGTGGCGGCCTAATCAGCCGTGCTGAGAGAAAGAGGGGGGGGGGGGGGGATCCATGACACTCGGCATTTACGATGATGTATAGTTTAATCGGACTCAATCGTTAAAGCGCGTTGTAATGAAACCATAAAAAACAACGCGCTGGCCGTGTGCCACTGGAGCTCAGTCGGGGGAAGAGCGGGTGTAAGCGGAGAGCACGCTCCCAGCCTTACCTGACTGGCTGGCGCTGTGCTCTATCACACTGGGGCGTCTGTTTGCCTGCAGGACTAAGCAGCCCTGTCTGGTACCGCTGAGCAGAAAGTAGCAGAAAAATCTCTGACTATGTGCAAAAGATTGGATGCGAGGTGAAAAAAGTGTGTGTGTGTGTGTGTGTGTGTGTGTGTGTGTGTGTGTGTGTGTGTGTGTGTGTGTGTGTGTGTGTGTGTGTGTGTGTGTGTGTGTGTGTGTGTGTGTGTGTGTGTGTGTGTGTGTGTGTGTGTGTGTGTGCGCGCTGGTATTTCCTGAAAGAGTTTCCTCCTATCGTCAGAGCGGAACCACCTCGGGGCCCCTCAGAGAGAGAGAGAGAGAGAGAGAGACGTCGGATTGCACAGAGGTGTGGAGATGTTAGGGGGTGAGGGGCGAGGGGTCTTGACAGAGAAGGTAACAGGGAATAAAAGAGGCTGTTATTGAGGAAGGAACATGTGGTGTACCTGAGCCAAGATGTTGTCTCTCGGCGTCTTTTCTGCTCAAGGCTTATGGGCAGACTTCCAGAAGCCCGGGTAGAGTCTGTCGGTCTCTAGGCTGGCCAGTTTGCGCACTCACCCTTCTCCCCTACATAAGCGATTAGAGGGGTTTTGTGTTTAGCTATTTTTGTGCGCGTCAGGGTGAAGGATCTGCTGGTCTTCAGTGCCCCTCCTTCAGCTTTTTCCTGGGTTTGGAGTTTTTATTTTAAATTTGCGACGGGATGGAGACGGAGAGATGAGCATCCAGAAACACAAGCCAGGATTCCTGCGGTGTTATTGGTCCGCCTTAATCTGCAGCGCGCCTGACGAGAGCAACCTGCTGAGGGGAGGAGAGCGTCCTCTGTGGGCCCTCCTGCCTGACGCTAGGTTGGCTGTGGTGGAAGGGTTGGGTGGTTGGGCTGGCTGGCGGGTGTGCCATGCATGTCCTCTAGCCCCATAGTCCCAGCTGGACCTGGTTAGTCCAATCCGTGTGGTTGGAGGAGCTCCTTAGCACGGGCTGTCAGATCCACACGGGCTGAGGTGAGGAAGGTGGGGAGGATGAAGCTACCCAGGCCCTGGATCCTTGAGCACTAGAGTAGAAAACAGTGTATAGAAAGGTGTGAAGTAGAGTAGTATAGAATAGAGAGCAGAGTAAGAGAGGTCATACAGTAGAACGCAGTGTACACAGCGGTGTGAGATAGAGAAGAGTAAAGTAGAGAGGACAGCACAAATGTGGCTCCATTCATATTCAACATGTGGCCGCTTGTGCTTTACTAGCTATCTGTCATCGGAATTATTGACGACTCCCTCGAGTCAGGTAGCCCTGTGTGGTCCCTCGACTTTACAATAATGGACAAGCTAATATCGAGTCAAATCAGGACTTTCTTTCTTTCTTTTTTTTACATTCTTCCTGGCAGGAGATTGTGGTTTTCCTCAGTCTGAAGGGCCAACTGATTAATACGGTCCACTTGAGATGATGTCACACTGTTCTAGTGTCTCTGTCTTCATTCTAAGTGGTAGAGAGCAAGAGAGGGGAAGAGTGAGAGAGGGGAAGAGAGAGAGCGAAGGGGGAGAGGAAGAGCGCGAGATGGGGGAGAGAGGGCGAGAGAGAGAGGTGTTGGAGGCCGAGAGTAAAGAGCTTTTAGAATGACAGGAAGGGCAGGAAGGAAGGAAGGAGGAGAGGAAAGTGAGATATGTGGCAGCCCCCACAGAGCACGTCTTGTGTGCGCGTCTCTGTACGTACTAAAAAGCACCAAAAAGTGATAGATTGATGCGGTGATATTCAACCGTGCTCCCGTAGATGTTATTATGCGTGTGAAATCTTTAGAGAGTTTGTGTGCGTGATTGTGTGTCAGTGTGCTTGCACGCCTAGTTTGAATTATGTGTGTGTGTGTGTGTGTGTGTTCGTGGGGGGGGGGGGGGGGGGGGTGGTGAGTGTCGACCAATGTGTATTACACACCTCCTTACCAGCATTATGTGTTTGTGTTCGTGTGTGTGGACCATGGCCAGGGCAGGCGGTTTGTTTGGGAAAGCGCAGTGCGATGCAGTGTGTCCCCTTGGCTGGTGGGGCTGGTGTTTCCTGCAGTGTAATCGGAGTCTGTAGTGGAATGTGTGAACCACATCTGAGTCCACTCTAGCCCTTGCCTCGCGACTCACTCAGCAGCACTGCACCGTAAACAGCTTGCTGGAGCCGTTGCTAGGTGGAGCTGTAGACGTAGCCGGTGTGACCGCAGTGCAGTTGAGCTAGTTGATGTGCTGCCAAATGACACTGCTAGATTTATGTCCTCCCTGGAACCTGTATAGAAGAATGTGTCAATATGTTTTGACAAAATACATTGGTATTGTTGTGGTAAGATCGTGGTAATTCTGAGTTAATTTTCCCCACAGTATTTTGAACATCTACCTCTCCCACACATTTCTCGATTTAGCAAAGTGTGTGTATGTGTTTGTGGGTGTGTGTGTGTGTGTGTATGTGCATGGGGGTTTAGACTAAGGGGTTAATTGTAGTGTGACCTCGCTAATGTCTTTCCCTGGCTTGTTATCTTGATTGGGTAATTAATTCTGGGCTCACTCTCCTCAGTCACTCTATTGCTCGCTTGCTCTCTCCCACACACACACACACACACACACACACACACACACACACACACACACACACACACACACACACACACACACACACACACACACACACACACACACACACACACACACACTCCTGAACTTAGGAACCCCCCACATTCCTGTAACCCTGAAGCTGACCCATCACATTACTTTTTTAGTTTTTACTCTCTCTTTCTCTTTCTTTTGAGTTCTTGTGCCCGACTTAAACATTTTATTGTTTCTTGTTGTTGTCCTCTCTCTCTCTCTCTCTCTCTCTCTCTCTCTCTCTCTCTCTCTCTCTCTCTCTCTCTCTCTCTCTCTCTCTCTCTCTCTCTCTCTCTCTTTATATATATATTATCTCTACCCTTCGGAGCACATTAGCCTGTTCTGCAGGATGGACATATTTTGCTTGCTATAAGTTCTGTTGTTTTCCGTTTCTGTGACAACTTTTCTCCTCTGTCTTATCAACCCTATGACCGCCTGCAGACAAGGAAGTGAACTGGACATGTTTTCTCTCTCTATATAGCTCTCGCCCTCCTTCACTGTTTCTTTATGTTCCCTCCCCTCATCCCAACGCCCCTCTCAAACAAATACACGTACACACACACACACATACACAAACACACACACACACACACACACACACACACACACACACACAGGCGGTGGATCTCCCTGTTTGGGCATGATGAGAAGGGCAGATCAGCAGGGCTGATAAGAGAAGGAATGCTGCTCACAGAGGAAGGCCTGTCTCCCGGGGAGACGCGCTCCATAGCAATGTATGGAAAAAGCGCTCCACACAAATACACAAACACTCTTTCCTCTTCTCTATCATGGCCAGCTGCCCCCCCCCCCTCTCCCACACCCCCCCCATACTGAGGTGACAAGATGGAAGGGGTGGGGGGTGTTATGACCCGGGCATGCTCATTCAAGCCCCCTGCCCCTCCGAAACTTCCCCTATTCCTCTCTCTCTCTCTCTCTCTCTCTCTCTCTCTCTCTCTCTCTCTCTCTCTCCCTCCCTCTCTCTCTGTGTGTGTGTGTGTGTGTGTGTGTGTGTGTGTGTGTGTGTGTGTGTGTGTGTGTGTGTGTGTGTGTGTGTGTGTGTGTGTGTGTGTGTGTGTGTGTGTGTGTGTGTGTGTGTGTGTGTGTGTGTTTCTCCGGCAATCCAGTTATCCTACAGCTGGCTGGAAACAGAGACTGGATGAGAGACTCGAGGGAGAGAGAGATAGACAGAGAGTGGATGAGCTTGCACTGTATGATCACATGTTGTGATAGCCGTCGGGTGAGGGGGAACAGGAGGCCTCAAAATTGGTGTGATGGGAGTGAAGAGCATCAGACGGCTGCCTTTTGGTTCTGAGACCTGACCCAACCCCTGACTCCAGCAGCAGCGTGTATACCCTTTTTGTGGTTGTGTGTGTGTTTGTGGGGGGGATTATGTTCATTATTTAATTGATATACCAAGAACAGGATTTTGTTGCATGTTAAAATATATCCTAATTCAAGTGTTCTTCTACATAGATTCTCATAGTGCTTCTTCAAGGGCACAGTATATTGTGACATGGATGTTCCTGGATGCCATAGATTTCCCTGTTATTTACTTAACTTTGAGTCTTGTCATAATCCAGGCAAATTTCCAGCGCATTCCTTCCGGTAGATTACACTTAATTAGATTGCTTACATCAAGATAAAAAAAAGATAAGAGCCAGCAATTTCTCATACTTGCTTAATTCACTGTATTTACTTTTCTCTCTCGCTCTCTTTCTGTGTGTATGCGCGCGCGCGCGCGTGTGTGTGTGTGTGTGTGTGTGTGTGTGTGTGTGTGTGTGTGTGTGTGTGTGTGTGTGTGTGTGTGTGTGTGTGTGTGTGTGTGTGTGTGTGTGTGTGTGTGTGTGTGTGTGTGTGTGTGTGTGTATCTATCTTTATTGTAGATATTTTATACATTGCATATGCCCAAAATCATAATTATCTATTCGACAGACTCATCAGACTACACATAACAGATAAATAACCCAGAACTTAAGTGCAGTTTTTGGAAGCCGTGACCTGTTACTTGTCTGTCCCTCTATCTACCCCCGTGCCTCTCACTCTCTTCTCCCCCTCTTCCTCTATATTATTTCTGCTCCACTGCACTCCTACCTCTCACCCCTCCCCTCTCTCTCCCCCTCTGGTCTCACTCTCCCTCCCTCACCCACTCCCGCGGCTCACTCCTGCAGACTGCAGAATTTTTGCTGACTGCAGGAATTATGATCTGTTTCCCGTCCGCAGGAATAATAGAATACAGGAGGGGGAGTGTAGGGGGGGGGTGTTGTTCCATGACCATACCCCCCCCCCCCCTACCCACTCAACCTCACCCACCCTCCCCGACAGCACCATGGAACACTCACCCTAACTCTAGTGTGGCCAACTCTGCCACAGTTTTTGTATGTATGTATGTGTGTGTGTGTGTGTGTGTACAGAGGCTATGAGCAGGCATTCATACAAACGCAGTAAACGCACGTGCCCGGCCATCTGTTTGAGTGAATGTGAGATATGTGTACCTTTCACACAGTATTAGGGTGCGAAGGCTACACAGACGCATATCCACAGACTTGTGGACATTCCAGCATTATCAAGGACCCCCGTACCTCCCCCACACCTTTCAGTCATTTGGATGATCAATTTCTTACCTTACAGCGCACACACACACACACACACACACACACACACACACACACACACACACACACACACACACACACACACACACACACACACACACACACACACACACACACACACACACACGGACCGGGGGGGCTGGGGGGCTAAGCGCTATCGGCAGCTAGCCTCGCCTCGATCCAGCCCACTTAAGTGTGTTTAGAGTGTGTCCTCCACCGTGTAAATATTTATCACACAGCTTCCCCCAGGAATTTTAATGAGCGCTGTTGCAGAGCAATCTTCACAGGACCTGCCTGACCGCTAACAGGCGCTAGGGGAGAAGGGAGACACAAGGAGGGGCCATCTCTCGTTTCATTAAATTGTTGGTGTTTTGTTTACAATACATTAATCTCTTCTTCATGGAATCTAGCTGCTCTCCTGCTGTCTTTTGCGCCGGTAAATTAACACTCCGCACACAAAGGCCCCAACTAAGCACTCCAGGTGCTTGTGTGCGTGTGCGTGTGCGCTAGCAGCATACATGCCTGTCAGCGTGACAAGGCCACCTCTTAGAGGTCACTTAACACAATGTGCACAGCAAAAGCTGCGTAGGGCATCTGGGAAGGAAACCTGAGATATTTAACTCACCCATGCTGCTCGGCTTTAACCACTCTGTCTCTCTCTATGTCTCTGTCTCTCTTTGTCCCAATATATGTCTCTGGTCTATGTCTCTTGGTGTCCATCTTTTCGTGACCAACAGCCCTCTCGTAGTTCGATTGGTTCTCTCATGACGTGCGAGAATGCATGGAAATTAACTCAAAACTGTTCGAAAGACAATCCCAGATCGTTTAATATTTTAAAGCGCTGGGCAACACTGTTCTGCAATTATTATAACCCTTCCAAACACACACACACACACACACACACACACACACACACACACACACACACACACACACACACACACACACACACACACACACACACACACACACACACACACACCTCCTTGTGTTTCGGCCCCCATATACGCAGCTGTCATCTTGGTTCCTCCTAGGCGTCGGAGGCGAGCTGGGGAGTCACCAGTGACAGATTTGTGACTCTGGGTCTGAATACAGGGGCTTCTGATCCCCACCTGCACACACAAACACCAGGACACATACTCCCACACCCACACAGAAACACACAACAATTCCCACACCTGTTCCCAGTGTCACCAGACTAGCCTTGATCCACCTTACCCGCTTTAAAGAAGATAGAGGCGAGTCAAAGAGAGAAAGGGAAAGGTTACTGGTGTTTAATCTGTTCCCCTCTCGCGTCACTCTGCCACCTCTTCCTCGTCCTTGTACATGTCAAACTCGTGTGCAATAAAAATCCTCCTATGTCTTGGGAGACTTGAGCCTGTGACGTGACAAAGGAACACAACAAGGTCAAAGGTGTGGAAATGGTTGTGGAACATCTGGGCCTTGGATGGACAGAGTGTGTGTAGGGTGGTGGAGGGCAGCGTGGGTCTGGGTCCTGCTTTATCTGGTTGTTTGATGTGTGTGTGTGTGTGTGAGTGTGAGTGAGAGAGCCCCAAGTCCATTACTGTACAAACACCAGAAACTGCAGCTACTGGCCTGGTCCAAAAACCACATCACAGACTGCCCTCCGAGTGAGGCAGAGAGAGACAGAGATATGAGACTGTTTCCATGAGAGTGTTTGATCTACTTTCCATAAGTCAGCATGTTCCGTATAAAAAAAAAAGCAGTAGTGACGGGAAAATGTTTTGTTTGAGTCCAGATATAAGAATGTGTGTGTGTGTGTCTGCATGCATGTGAGCAAGTGTGTGTGTGTGTGTTTGTATGAGAGTGAGTGGTTGTGTGAGCATGTGCGTGTATGCGTGTGCATGTTTATGTCTGTGTTAAAGAGGGCCAGCCACCAGTGTGCTCTCTGATTTATTGACAGTCCTTGCAGTGATAGCAGAATTCCTTAGCGTCAAATGCCTTCTTTGAGTGCCTTTAACGGCCTGTACGCTTTATGGAGCATGATCTCTCACACTTTATGTGTCTCATTTTTATATATTTTGTCTTGGGGAGGGGGGGCTGCAGTGATGGTTCCTTCTCTGGTTAAAGAAACAGGACAGATGTCCACATTCTGCCCTGCTTCCAGTATCTTTGACGCAGTTACACAATTTCATTAGTTTTGGGTGTTTCACTTTCTCCTGTCATGCCAAACTATACTTCATACGGTTCAGTAGTATGGAAAGAGAGGTTACATGGCTTGTGTTGTAGCAAACTGCCACCGGGATTAGGAAATGGTGAGGATGACGATGATGATGACGATGATGATGACGATGATGCTGAGTCCATACTCAACAGGTGTAAGGATTAGGTGGTGCCAGGAGGTGATCGATGTCCTCTTTTTTTTTATCTGTTTTACGTCAGGCTAACCTCTGAAGCCAGGAAAAGTTTTTACTTTTACATATTTTATTGTTCGGAATTTATATGTTCGTCAAATTGTCACTATCAAGTCATGAAATGGTCTCCTTGTAAAGCCATTTGTACATGTTGTTCCTCACCCATAATGCAATTCTGTCAACATGAATGCAGAACTCTGAACACATGATGTGTCTCGGTGTTGTATCATCTCTTATGTTTACTTTGATATAAAACATGTAACAGGCCACCAGGGAAAGGCAGACATTTTGTTACGGCTAATTTTCTCTTATACCAGTTATTGTTTTTATCATGGCAGCATATTTTCAGACATGGTCAGAGTGCTATTTTAAACAGGAAACACCACAACGTTGGGTTTGGTTCCTAATCTGATCCATGTGAAGATTATATTGTGTCCCCATCTGAAAGTGGTTGAATTATTCGCTACATGCTCTGTTTGGGTACGGTTGACTTTGCCGGAGAACACTTTCGCAACTCCTGTGTGTGTGCGTGTGTGTGTGTGTGTGTGTGTTTGTTTGTGTGTGTGTGCACTGCTCACATAATGTCACAGAACAACCATGACGCAGGTCTGCTAGCTGACTCTTGCTCTGTTGCAGAGTATTTTTCGGATAATTTTTGCTGGAGCTGTTTGTGTGTGTATTCCATCCGGCTAGATATAATGCCAGTGTAGCCTTGGAATGCTGATGTTTATTTAGAAAGTACTGTTTCATTGTAAGTGACTGTGTCAACATGCCACTTATTCTTGTGGTTACAAATCAGCGTCTGTCAACTGGGTTTAACATGAAAAAACTCTGCTCATTGTGATGGAAACAGATTGAAAGATTGGAACCTGTGGCAATTCTTTCTCATTAAGTTGAGGAAAAGTGGTATTACATTTGTTTTGATATTCTTCACAGGTTCAACTGTTAATCTGAAGGACAGCATGATATCCACATCCACACATTGTTGAGCGTTCCCTTTTCATCAGCGTATATTGGTTGCTGCGAAGCTGCGATTTTTAGTACAATGGAAGTTTCTCTAAGGCAGGCTGCAAAACGTCCCGCATTATAAAACATAATTAATGTAATTATGGAACAAGGGGATTACTTCATGTGTTAACATAGTAGGGCGCGTTGTGATCATGACATCCATCCTACTGATGAATTGCCATCGCAGCAATATGTAATCAGTTGAAAATTCTTTCCACTTTCCACAACTAATTACCTGCATTCAATCCAAGTATGAATGATGTGTAATTTTCAAAACCTGTTCGTCTGGCAAGCATGAGGATAAGGAAGTACATGTAGAGCTTGTGAATGTTTTAAAGGTGTATAACAATCTACTCATGCAATACTGAGTCAAATATTCCCCACGGTGAGGAATGGGGAGTCGCAGAGATTGGGGAGAGAGCTTGCTTTGTAAATGTCCACCTATATCTGGGCAAACGGATGGAGAGAGAGAGAGAGAGAGAAACGAGAGGGGGCGGCGGAGAGAGAGAGAGAGAGAGAGAGAGATGAGAGGGGGCAACGGAGAGCGAGAGAGAGAGACTGGGGAAAGTTATGAAGCGACGGGTAAAAGTATGTGAGAGATTCAGAGAAAGTGAGTGTGTGTGAAAAAAAAAAAAAAAAGAATAGCGGGCTGGGGGGGAGAGCGCTACCACTGTGTTTCTGGGCGCGGAGGTGGACGATCTGGGAGACGCAGCCCCTGCCTCGTCGTAGGGGTAGCTGCCTACGTGTGTGGGTGCTCAGACAAGCGGCCATGAGTTGGAGAGAGGTCTCCGAAAGGCCCTGTTTCGTGTGCAGAACAGACTTCTCTTTTAACGCATCCATCCAGCTTCCACACAGAAAACCCTGCAGGGTAAAAGGCTCAGAGCAGGCCCTACCCTCGCGCAAAACTTAGTTACGGCAGTAGGAGCCTCCCCTCAGAATGTAACATGTACAAATATTATGTTTATTGGTTGATCAATGTGGACTTATTGTCCGTTATGATTTTTCAATATACTGACACAAGGAATAATACCGTTGTTCAATGATTCCCGTATCAGGATTAAGCTTTATTGCCCGTTACTTTACACATTAAATAATCGATGACCCTGTTTAATACCCATCATGTTGTGGTTGGTTGGCACGATTAATAGGAAAAGACAAACAGCAGAAAAGTAAAGTCACATAGGGCGGTTTTCCTTCAATTTTCCCTCCTAAAGCTGCCTCACTCTGGTGGTCTCAGGCAGGATTTCACTGGATCTCGCTGGATGTTGAACCCGGCATATAACGACAACAGGGAAAATTAGAGTTGTTGTGTGTGTATGGGGTGGGGGGGGGCTGTCTGGATTGCATAATGGCAGACAAATGGTGTGTGTGTGTGTGTGTGTGTGTGTGTGTGTGTGTGTGTGTGTGTGTGTGTGTGTGTGTGTGTGTGTGTGTGTGTGTGTGTGTGTGTGTGTGTGTGTGTGTGTGTGTGTGTGTGTGTGTGTGGTGTCAGGCACTCTCTTCTGGTTGGCAAATAGAGGTGTATTAAACGCCCGCTTCTTCTCTAGTGGCTATCCGACATGAATGCTAAGTGGTTTTCTCTCTCTCTTTCTCTTGTTCTGTGTGTGTGTGTGTGTGTAGGAATACCTGCAAGGGGACAGCAGCAAGGCCCTGGAGCATCTGGGATGGAAGACCAAAGTCACTTTTGAGGTTGGTATCCCTTCGATCCGTGTCCATGTGGAAAACCGAGCTATATGTTTCATATTGTGTGTGTTTGTGCATGAATTCTTCTCATATATATAGCCTAATCAAGTTAAAGCAGTATTTTTGGCAATTTCATTGGTTCCATTGTTAGTTTTTGGATAATAGATCAGCCTTTTAGCATGAAATATTTCACATTTACACCCTCATTGATCACACTCCCGTAGCTTCGTAGCAGCAGGCTGGTGTTTGCGGGAAATAGTTTAGCCAGCTCCTCAACACAACAACAATTAAATCACATACTAACACTGGGATCATGACTGAGCCAGGCTCTGGAAGTGATTTGGATGAAGAGAGAAAGGCGACTCTACCTAACGTCATCTACTGACAAAATTTATATTTATTTTTTATTTTATTTTTTATGAACAATGGAATAACAAAACCAATGCAGACCAGGGGCTACATTATGTACATCATGCTATTAGGAGTTGGTGGACAATTTGCTTTAAACAAGTCTTTAGCCAGCTCATTGTGTGTGAATGGAAGGACCAAACGGGCAGGGGTCAAACACGAACGGACACAACATTTTGGAAATGGTCTTTTTGCATTTCATGGTGGGGACGCTTATTTTAGGCAGAATATGAAAATAAGATAGGTCCAACTTAATGGTCTGTCTTTGTTAAAATATTTAACATTCTGGACCTCCCCTCCCCCACAGGAGCTGGTGAAAGAGATGGTGGATGCTGACATGGAACTCATGAAGAACAATCCTAATGCTTAATTTTCCAAAATATGTTTTTAATATAGAAACGATAACACACTCCAGTGGCTGCTGTCGCAATTTTGGAAGGATTTTATTATGAATATGGGTCACTTTACTTTTTTTAATCGGTTTGTCCCTTTTGTGATTTCTGTTGGTAAATGTTAACTGTGTGATGCCTTGGATGCGGGTTTCTCCTTTTTTATATGATGCAAGTAATTTACGGTTAATCAGAAAGAATAAAGAATTATATTTATAATCGGTGGATGCAATGAATATGGTCGAAATAATGATGGGGAAACTTCTAGATATTCTCTTTTCTTGTATTTATTATTTTATTCGTTATATACATTGAATGTGAATTCCATTTTAGGAAAGTATATAGTGAAAGTAGCCTTCTGTAATTTATAGTAAAGAAGGTTATTATTAAGGTTAGAAAATCAAAGAAATTGAAATGCATGGAATTAATTTGTTAAATAAATATTGATCTTTTATGCTCATATTTTAGTCTCATATTCCTTGTGTGTTGTTCTACTACGAAATGTCCATATATTTCCCGTCGGAAAAACAGGCCACCAATGGAATTATGGCATGGATTTTACCGCAGTTATGTTATAGCGCACCCTTTACTAATCATTAGCCCGATATTCCCTCAGAAAAACCATGGCCCATCCCATTATTGGGTCAAAATACTGTGAAATATGAGTAATGTTTTATATACGATTGTCAAATGATGAAGAAAAAAAAAGTTACATTTCTTCATGTCCATTTTGGCATATTGTTAATAAAAATATATTAAACAAAAAAAATAAAAATGGCCCGATCAAAATAAAATAATGAAGTATTACAAAAGTTAATGCCGTTTTGAGTCCTAAATTCGAGAATGTAGGCCTGGATTGGGGCCAGGGCTCCCAGGTTGCACAGGGGTCGACCGAGCAGCCCCCCCCCCACAGCCCCTCTGTCATTTCCCTCCTGCTTCTCGCTCAGCTTTCCAGGGTTTTCTCCAGCACACTGCTCTTTTTCTCCACAGGAAATGCTTTACCGCGGGTCCCGGATCCCTCCTGGCTCTGTGTGTCCAGAATTGCAGTCTCCAAGAACTATTCAAGAACGAAAATAAATACCTAAACAAAACAAGTAGCCTACACCAACGCATGGGTTCTCTTAGGATTTAACAGCCTTTATGTTTTCACAAGATGTGAGCCTCTTTCTTAATTTTTAAGCCTAAAGTCAACATCAAAAATTAAAAACATTAGTTTTCCAATAGGCTTGTCTATAGCATAGCTATAGGTAGGCCTAATATTGAAAAGGCCTACAAGACCAACCTTCAACACCGGCCATGGGCACACTGCATTATAATCACCCATTGATTAAACAGTTCAACATTCCAAATAGGGAGGACATCTTTAAGAAACAGTTTGTGCTAAGACAACACCTATGCAAAGTCGTTCTCAGACCGTCATAGACAGCGCAGCGTCTGTGTGGACTCCGAATTGGAAACAGATGGTGCTTTGAGGTCGGCCCTGGAACTGACTGCGAGAAAAACACGTTTCCACTGTGCCGGCGTCCTCTCTAGCTTAATACACACACAATACACACACATAACACACACACATAACTTACACACACATAATACACACACACACAGGTGCAAGGTTCGTGGGCTCGGGGCCTGGCTTTGGGGAACAGAGACTGGGTTATCCCCCTCGGCTACTGGATGTGATTCGCCTATCACTAAGTGGAATATACATAGGGAAGATTGTTCATTGTTACTTGCGGTTTGTTCGCAAAGGGCCAGTTGTTTAACGTATTAAGATCTTGAACAAAACGAGTTGTGCATGTTGGGTTATTTTTTCAATCATGAAATAGGCCTATAATAGGTCAAAAGCCACATAAATATCTAATACATCTCATGTAGGAATAAACATGAGGCTTTTAATAATGTGTTATTAGCCTATGTGTGCCCATCGGGTAAAGATCCGGCCAAATCGGTTATTTAGCCGTGTTGCTGCTCGGGTTAAGATACATTTGAATAAATAGCACCCTACTGGAATGACGTCTGTCAAGTCAAATGGTGTTACGTGTTTAACAAAAAAAACAGATACGTTTGCCCATTAGGCTAATTTAAATATAATGATTCAATATAGGCCCTATCTGATTTAAATGCATTAGATATGCCTGTGGGCTAAACATTTAATTAATTTGGAAAGTGCAATTGAATAATATTATTTCCTCTTCAGTGATGTTCGTTTTCTAAATCTCATTTGCCAAATGCTCTATTCAATCGGTCTATTTAACATTTTAGCCTACGTTTCTAAGGAGATCAACGCGTTACCTAATTCATTTTCATAAGGCTTTTATAGGCCTAGATGATACAAAGTTCCAAAAGGTTTAGGCCTATAGAATAGATATAGGCCTATCAAAGCAATTGTAAAGAAAAGGAGTTGGTGTTTTTTGTCTGAACTGTTCATTTATAGTTATATGGACTGGTCATTTATAAATGGCCTGGAATCAAGAAGATAGAGAGAGCGGTCTCTCTTCACCATGAATACCTCATAGACCTTCATGGATACAGGTCCTAAATGGACCTCTATCGGACATCACAAATATAGCCTCAATGACAATCCAAGGCTTTTACATTTCTTTTCTTTTTTTCCCAAAGATGAGTTTTAATTACCTGATTATGCGATTTTATTTAGGCCTGGTTACCCTAATTAGGTCCACTGTTTTTTAACGATTTTACCTTTACCTTTAAGTTATACCAATAAACAACATATAAAGGGCATTCATCACAGCAAATGATTGATATTGAGATGAGACAGAATGAAACGTTAATGCACAACCCCCATCCTAAGTGGATTGTGCTAAATGTTAATATTAAAAATTCTAAGTTAAATTCTAATTTCCAATTGCACAAATAAATGGAACTGAATGAAATATTGGGATTCTTTCAAAATACAAAAAAAAAAGATATCCTAGTTATTGAAGAGGCCTATACCATGTTATTTAAATACAATAAGCGGTGGATATAGTTTTTGGTTTGACCTCTTTTTTACAAAAAAGTGTTGCTCGACGGCTCTCGGGCAGGCACGTGTTGCTTGGCAGTCTGGCTACCTCATGCTCGATGCCAGTTATTATGTAGCCTATAGTTGAATGTGGTCTGAAGTGACAAACACCTGCTATTTTTGTTTGTAGATCTAAAAGGTTAATTATTGAACAAATGTCAATTATATGGTCCTGAACTGCAATGATATTGATGGACCTAAGGCCTATTGGCCTGATATCATCATATCATTGTCAATGTGAAGGTGTCTGAATAAGCTTCCCGGCGCTTCTTCGCCTCGCCTGTTAAATCCGCATAGGCCTACTGTCAGATGGACCGAGATCTCTCCATGTCTAATACAGTGGCCCGTATCTTCAACCAGTGCGTCTTCACAGGACTCTCTCTTTCGTATTGAACGATATAGGCTACAACATGCCGCCTGTTCTGGGTGTTTCTTGTTGATATGGTACTTGGGGTTGGGGGGTCCAGGGCTGCCCATATCTCACGAGAGAGGCTGGAGGACAGCAACCCATTAGTCTCTGTCTCTCTCTTCTCCTTTCTTTAACGTGGCTAAGGCTATTTACGATGTGCCTCGGCCTCTGTATAATTTAAGTGATAAAATATTCATTTGTGATATGGATTCCGCATTTGAGCTTTTAACCTCCAAATTAGGCCTTATCATTCACCTTTAAACTGAGAGGTGCTGGGAACAGCCCCGCTCATTTGTTAATTACGGGAATTATGATCAGAATATAATGATGTTGCAATGTCTTTCAATCCATTTAATCTAGTTGTAATGCTGCATGTCTTCCATATTCATAAACATAACATAACCTATTTAATCCTAATAAGTGGTTTTATTCCTCATTGCCAAATGAAACGTTTATATGGGGGATTTACGGATAGAAAGATGGCGCGGTATTGCCATTGATTTAACCCCCGTTTGGCATGACCTTTTTAATGTAGCCTACACATAGGATAAACTACCGTACTGCCATATGTGGGTTTTAGGAACGTTAAAATGAATGAACGTGTGCCCTCAGTCCCAGCTCGGATCCCTGAGCCCCGCGGCTGTCAGGTCCGGTAGGCCTCCACTGGGCCTGCCGTAGCCTACTCGACACAACTGACACTGGGACAAACATGTTATGGAAGATATGGTTGTTTAGGCAAAGAAGAAATACATAATTTTCCAGAAGAAAAAAAAAATCACACACAATTAGGCTACCTTTGTGATTGCTATTGCAGTAGTCTAGGTAACCACTAGCGAGGCTTTCCATGTGAAGAAAAGTATCTGGGCATTCTGTTAAAATACAAAAAATACGCTTAATGTTTCAGCAAAATAAGATAATAAATTGTTCCGATACAGAATTGCATTCATAATTTATGTATACTTTTGTCATGGTCTGCGCAGTCGCCCTGCGGTTTGGCCGTTTCCCTCGTGTCATCAGGGAAACACTACAATGAGTAAACATCTGGCAAGGGGCTATATTTCAATCGTAAATACACAAGGACCTTCAAAACAACAGCGTGTCACCGGTGGGTGAAGGGAGGCACTCCTGCTTTTAACAGAGCCTTAATTTATCAGGCCCACCTGAAACCAAATAAAGGGACATAGGCCTACAAGTTAGTGCTGACAATGCACGAAGATAAATGTAACAGAAAGGTTCAGGGAGGCTTATATGAACAGAAAAATGGCATTATAAATATGAACTGATAATATTATTAGCGTGTGACCTTAATAGTCAATATTATTATTTAATAGATTGGGTTATGAGCCCTTTTGGACTCTTTCACAACATGTGTTGTGAAAGAAGCCTATAGGTCTTCACTTGCCTTCTTCAACGGCGGTTCGTAAAATAACGTTTTTTTCTAGGCCTATTAATTAATTAACCTAAAAGTAATGTGATAAAATAATAACATTGGGTCTGTTATTTCAGTGGCCTGTTAACTCATCAGAAAAAAACAAATATAATACAATTTAGCAGTATGACTACTTCACTTTAAATACATTATTATTTCGTTCTTTGGTTCATGGATTTTGATAGAAGTAATGTATACAACATTTATACATTTTCGACATAGAGTCCACCAGATTGTGAAGATCCCATTGTATGAGGCATCTACGTTTTCAATTTTAAATGTATGGGTAAGGAATGGCCTTTATATTATTGAATAATAATTAAACTAAGAAAACAGTCAAATTAGAATAGATTCAAAGGCACTTTATTAAACAAACAAACTGAAAGGCCTTCAAGAAAGTTATTTTTAAACAAATGAGACGAAAATGAATAGAATAACAGTATACAGGTTCCCGCTCTATTTCTAATAAGAATAAGGACACACAAGGGAGCAGAACATTTAAATCACTGTAGAGTGTTTGGTCCTCATCATCTAATCACCCATTTCCCTATAAAATAAATTACTTTAAATGATATAATTTACCGTTTATATTCATAGCGACGATAATATGCAGTCTGCAAAACAATTCATAAAAGTGAAAGGAGAAACTTACGTGCTTATGGTGTTACACACGCCCCACACACACAACCAGAGCAAAAACACTCTTAATGTGTGATATGTCCATTCGGGATGTGAATTAAAAGATTGATTTAAAGTACAAAAAAAGAAAATACAAAAGAAATATATTAAAGTTATTAATTTAAAGAGAGAGGCACATTGTCCTGCAGCTTACTGACTCAGAACTTGCTGCAGTCGTAAACAAAAGCTCCCGAGGTGCGGTAGATGGATTGGCTGGACGGGAAGGCCATCTGACAGCTATTATTCCCGTTCACCGGAGAGCCGTTCAAACCGATCCGCTGCGACTCAAACATCTCCCTCACTGAGTGGAAGTTCTGTTGTTGCGTCGGGTACGTGCCGCTCAGGTGGCTCAGGTCCCCGTACCAGGACGCGAGCCGGCCCTGGTGGTGTGCGTGGTGCCCGTCCTGCCCCGCCTGGCCCAGGTTACCGTGTCCCAGCGGAGAGGTGGTGGTCGTGGTGATGGAGTAGTCGGGCAGCGTCTCGTCCAGGGTGCTGCTGCTGCTGGTGGTGGAGGGGCCTAGGTGTCCCCCTCCCCTGTCCCCCGCGTACAGACTCATGGCTTGCATGTTGCAGTGATACGTTGCGTTCGGCGAGTTGGAAGCGTTGATGGCGTTCTGGTTGCAGGTCACCGAACTGTACGTTTGGTTATTGGGCGAATAGTTGAGCGACAGTGACGGGTTGATACCTGTCCGAGAGGACGCAATGAGAGGCGGGGAGAGATCGGCCTGCGGCGACCCCCTCAAGGATGTCATGATGTTATCCACACTGAAGGCCTGCCCGCCACCGCTCCCCTGCTGCTGGTGCTGCTGCTGCGGGTGGTGCTGTTGATGATGGTGGTGGTGCTCGGGACCGTCCATGCTGATGGAGCGGGAGGAGGGCACGCTGTGAGGGCTACCCGTGGAGATACTGCTGTTGCTGCTGCTGCTGCTATCCGGGCTCTCAATCTTCGGCACGGCGCTCAGGGTCGGAGACGCGGCCTGCGGTGGCGTAGAGGTGCCGTTCTCTGTCTTTATATCCTGGATACGCACGGGCTGGGAGCCCTGCCCGCCCTGCACGGGGGGCAGCTCCTGCTGCGGCTCGCGGCCCGGGGTGCGCGCCGAGGCGTCCTTCCCTGGTCTGTCCCGCTCATCTTTGTCCTTCTGCACGTCCTTCTTTTTAAAGCGTCTCCGGCGCCTGAGGAAGCTGCCGTTCTCGAACATGTTGTAGGAGTCGGGGTCCAGGGTCCAGTAGCTTCCCTTTCCCGGCTTTTTGTCGTCCCGGGGCACTTTGACAAAGCACTCGTTGAGCGACAGGTTGTGCCGGATGCTGTTTTGCCAGCCCTGCTTGTTGTCTCGGTAGAAAGGGAAGCGCTCCATGATAAACTGGTAAATTCCGTTCAGAGTCACCTTCTTGTCCGGTGAGTTCTGGATTGCCATGGTGATTAGAGCGATGTAGCTGTAGGGTGGTTTAACCATGTCCTTGGGCTGGTGCTGAGGGGTGTACGGTCCGTACGCACGCGCCATGCTGGCGGGATACTGGTCGTGGGCCGCATGTGAGTACATGCTCATGGGCGCGGGCATGCCGGTGTATCCCCCCCCGGCAGCGGTCCGGTAGTAGCTCTGGTCACTGCTGATGTAGGGTACGACACCCAAGGAGTTGGGACTGGACACAGAGTAGCGCGCCTGCATTCTGCTTTCCACGGTAGTCACCGCGCGTAAAGTCCCGGCCAACAAGTTCCAAAAAGAGAAAGAAAACAAGTTATCTTCAGTCTGGACTTCCAAAGCTCGCTTGTCTTTTAGAAAGTAGTTTTATACTACTGGCTCATCAAGGAAACTGGAGAGTAGGTGAGAGACTTCTGTGGTGAACATTTGGGAAACTAGTACGGCTCGACCACGACTCAATGCAGCGCAACTTTTTTACTCTTCACATATTTCTCTTTTGGCTGACCGTGCTGCTCCTCCCCGAACGTTTGTTCAGTTCCAACATCCAATTGGAGGACGAAATGAATCTTTGTAGGCTGCTTTTCAGCGGCCACACGCAGACACACACACTCTGTCCCCCCTCCCTCCCTCTCTCTCTCCCCCTCCTCTCCTTTTATTTAGTGGAGATGCTATAATTTGATTAATCGAAAAAAACGTTGCTAAAAATAACGTGCTGTGTTAACACGTGGAAGCCTAAGAAGCCTCAAATGCAAGGTGGGAAACGACTTTTTTTTTATAGTCTCTTTAAACTTAAATGTCACATTCGAAGGGCATTCAGGTCGGAAACCCAATCATCAATTTATCTTGCACCGCAGCAGGCCATTCGGAGGCATATATCATAATGTTAAATGATTGGATTATATTTGGGAGAGGTTTCACCTTTTTAAACAAATACCACTTTTTCGAAAACATAAATACTAATAATGAACATTAATTCGACATTAATAGCAACCACCTATAATTAGGCCGCCAAAACTGTGTAGGCCTATGTCTTTATCTTTAGAAAATATAGGCCTATTGAGGCCTTTATCTAAATTATATATAGCCTATATTAAAAACAAGAATACAACCCAGGAAGCAGTATTTTATGGCCGGCAACTCTCAACACGTTGTTGCTATATGATTATCAGCTGCCGCCTTACCATTAGGTAAACAAACAGGACCGGAGCCTAATGACGCCCCGCGGTGTCGGTGGGCGGGATGAGCAAACTCATTAAAGGGAGTCAAATGAAGATCATTTGGTGGCGCGCAGCTGACAGATGGGAGGACCGCTCCCCGGTTGTGAGGGAACTGCTCAGCGTTGGGTGGGATTGGAAGAAGCGAAATGAACTATCTTCTCTCCTCCCCACATTCAACGACTATTCATTTTGATGCTTTCTGAGAAACAGCCTAAAAAAACTGATACATAACTGTAGAGATCGAAACAGGTTTGCTTCAGATTTTATTGCTGCATTTTTATGAGGGCCAAATGATTTATTATCGAATAGTTGGCCTAGTATTGTAAAGGCGAATCGGTGCATTATTAGGCCTAAAATCTAGGCCTAATTGTAGGTCACCTTTCACATTGAGTTAACCGGATTCAACTTAATCAGATGGCATAAATTTGTATTATATTTTTCGCCTATAATAAATACATTCTGTCGGATTTAGTTATATCTTTAATATGTTGTTCATGACATCACATTTTATCTTTCTATCTTTATTTGTTGCATTCAAAGATATTGAACTATGGATGACCTGCGACTCGTGTAGAACAAAATGCATGCCCATTTCAGCCTCGCCGCGGAGCCTGGAAAATAAGCTCTACATCTTACCAGCTCAATCTAGTAGGCCTATTCTTTCTTGTACTTCAAAATGATACACTTTGTCCAATCCAACAGATTTATTCGATCAAGTGATACTATTTCTGAAGAATGATTGGAACAGAATCGGGAATACGTAGCTGTGATAAATAAACTTTAAATCATTTTGACTAGCATAAGGACAAGCAAGCCTCTGTGTTTTCATGAGCCACAGAAACGGCCACTTATAAACACTTACAAGAAGCGAAATACAATCGACATCATACATAAGGCTCAGTGTTGATCCTACAATTGCTAGACATTAATCCTACAGGGAGCCTAAAACAGATCACGTTTCCAATTGTATTATTTTTGCTCCATGCATGCTTTGGTTTAGAGGAGGGGATGTGCACTCCAATTCAAATAGCCGTTTGGTGCCCTCTACTGGTCAGACTGCGTAGTACAAAATAAAGACGTGTCAAATCGACTCGCAGACCACATGATCCTGTTTTGCTGTTGCTCAAGATGCTGGTGCCCATGTGACCTTAAAGCCCATCCTTTTAATTTCATTTTGTGATTCCCTA
Source organism: Gadus macrocephalus (assembly GCF_031168955.1). Classification (NCBI taxonomy): domain Eukaryota; kingdom Metazoa; phylum Chordata; class Actinopteri; order Gadiformes; family Gadidae; genus Gadus; species Gadus macrocephalus. The sequence goes on along the minus strand of NC_082393.1, from coordinate 8,818,992 downwards.
TGTTTCCGATTCAGTTTTCTTCATAAAAAAGTTGTCTTATTATTCTACCTCCTAGAACTGCATGTCAATGTATTTTCATATATGTTCAGCAGAAGATATAGCAAAATACATGTATTACAGGGACTCCCCGGGGGTCGGGGTTGGCGTGGATGACCTCACACCTCGCAAGAGATTCAGGAACTAACAGTTGGGGGTCAATCTGCAAGAAAGCGCCGCATGATAATTCACATACTTGAGAGGCCCCCTGTGGACACACACACACACGCACACACACACACACACACACACACACACACACACACACACACACACACACACACACACACACACACACACACACACACACACACACACACACACACTGGACACACGCATGCACGCGCGCGGACGCACGCACACAAGCACTCACGCACACACACATCACGAATATACAAAGACACAAACACAACCACACGCACGCACACACAGAAGATTACACAAGATAATCATAGACATTTAAGTCCAACAGCTTTTCGAATTAACGAATGCTTTTACTGGAAAGGAAAAAAGGTTACCTGAAATCAAAAGTGCCATTTGTGCAATTTGCAATTTAACATTAAGCAATAGCAACCAAATTACCCTATTACCTTTTTTTTTTAATGAAAACGGATGAAGCATGATTAGAATTGTCCTTACTTCTTCCACTAAGATATTAGAAAATGCCTATTTCCCCCAGAAGAGGGCGTACTACAAGCTGCAAACCATCTACCTGGAGATTTGTTCAATTGTATTGTACTTTGGGGCCCCCTAACGGTCCGCATATTCGATTCGAGGCAGAATATGAGCATTCAGTCTCATAAGACGTTGTAGCCTACGTCTACACCCAGTGCCTCAGTTTTGGCTTCTCATAGGACAGGAAAATTGCACCAACTTGCAAGCGTAACTTTGTCACAAGCCACCCATGACTTCTCTCGTACAATACAAAACAGAAGAAAAAAACATTCTGTTAGAGCGATATATGAACAGTTAAACTGGAAAGTTAATTGCAAACATAACCACAATGTTATATTCAGTATTTGAATCAGATTTCAATGGTTCTTTATTAAAACCAACCCATACCTTTCTCGATTGAAGAGGAGAGTTCTGTGGGTATCGTACCCTTCACTCAGTCACCAAGCATGTTTATATTAAGTGGCTAATCAAACACAGAGACATTCCATCACATTCCAAACATGGAAGGCCTCTCTCTCTCTCACACACACACACACACACACACACATACACGAACACATACAAACACGCACACACACAGCACACACACACACACACACACACACACACACACACACACACACACACACACACACACACACACACACACACACAGACACGCACACACACACACACACACACACACACACACACACACACACACACACACACACACACACACACACACACACACACACACACACACACACACACACACACACACACCTTACACATGTTGCCAATGTTACACAAATAACTAAATGCCAATCACTGATGTCTAAAACATTTATCCCACATTAAGTGTGCATGTGTCTGTTTTGAGATGGGGATACTGTGACAGGGTGGACCCGTGGTCAAGGCCAGCGACGGCTCCGAAACTGATTATTTTAAGAAAGACCCGAAAATCAATAACAGGTGATGTTTGAGTTTTAAGAGCGTTAGCATGGTGGTACTGCAGATCCTTTATGGACAACGGGTTCACACCGTTAGGACTGTACTCACAGGTCCCGGACCACCTCAGCCACACATGGAGAAAAACAAGCTGGTGGAGGGGCTTATATTGAGTCATCACCAATGTTTCAATGTTAAGTTTGCATCTCTCTTGTCCCCATGCATTTCAATTAAGGCAGGCATGTATGCTCGTGTTTCGATATTGGTCAACTCGGAATATCCTTTGTGTATTTTAGTGGCTTCTGGGAGAGAGATGGGGCTGATGGAACACATCAATTTGGAAAAAATCTGCCATGCCGAATAATCATGATACGAAATATAGAAATAAAGCTATCCTGTCCTTGTTGGCATGGGCAATGTGTACGGTTTTAAGTGCAATAGTTATCCATTAGGTCAAAATATAACACTTTGAATAAGAATAATAAGTTGAAGTTAGATCAAACTAATAGTGCATATATAGTGCATATATTTCAGCTTTCTTTAGACCGTTTCAGTTCAGGAATCTTTTTCTTTTTCATACTGGGGGGGCCAGCCTCTGACCAGATATTTAGTTAAAATTCAAAAATGGGTTTATTCCTTCCTGACAGTTCAGGGATCTTTGGTGACTAATCACTACTGCAATCTTTGTTCTGTTTATTTTTGTTGATCATTTTTCAGTTTGTAAAAATAAACCTTATCAGGGCTGCAAGTTTTGGCTAACCTATCGCATCGCTTTAATTTGTGTGATTTATTTATTTTTGTATGTGTTGCTATAGTCTAGTGTGCTTTGTTGAGGTTTGCAAATCTTTATTGTGTAACTTTTTATATAGCTACATAAATAACAAACCAATATCTTATTATTTTAGTAAGTAATTACAAAATTGAAATCTCTTTCTTTTTATATGAGTAATGACCAAACATAATCACTTATCGGGATTATTTGGATATTAAATCCCCATCGCTCATTAAATTGCTCATTTTGTTTAATTTCTGCCCAGCAAATTACATGAATTGGTAAACGAATACATTTTACTTTAATCTGCACCTTAGCTTAGTTTTGTTAAAATGTTTACTCCATTGTGTTAGAAATACTTCAACACATTCGTTTTGTTATATTATTTGTGCAATAATGGCCTTGTCTTAAAGCCTTATGGTCATTATTGTATGATTTTTCTAGGTCTACAAATTTCTCCCAGACCCATATGAGCAAAAGTTTATTCATTTTTTTACGGAAATCCTCGTTTCCCATGATCATCAGCCTAACAGGCCCATTAAACATACAATGCCCTGTAAGGTAACTTCACAATGGACACGTCGGGCTCTTTCCCGCGCGTCTATGATCATCGTGACGCTCCAGTCGCCTAGCAAGGTAGGCCTTCGCTTAAAACGCACGTGGACCCTTCCTACATAAACAATCGGTCGACGTGCGCGCTGCGTCATCTGAGACGACCGTTTAGGCCCAATTCACTTCGCACTTTTATCAATGGCTTTTAACTCAGTTTGAGAATCTTAATGTGGTGTGCACATTTGAGTGCGTGTGCACATTTGAGTGCGTTTGAATTGGTTCCATACAATTGTCAGTATGTCATACGCAATTGTCATTAAATTGCATTTCCAGAAAATGGTTTGATTCAACTCCAAATAGATTGATCTCTTTCGTGGATTACGCATGGTGACCACAAGGTGGCGCCATACTCCAGTGGATCTCTGTCCAAGTTTAATACGCCCATAGGCTATGGCTATAACTCCGAAAGAACATTGGCCGTAGAACACGTGAAGTTTCTGTCGTGTGTAGTCTCTTGTCCTTGAGGTAGTTCTTGGTTATTGAATTGTTTTTCATAATGTACTTCTTTCCAGAATCTAGACTATAGCCTAGGCCTTTACCAGGCCTACATGCCATATGCTGAAGGACCTTCCAGATGTTAATTATGCTTGTCGGTGTTTCACATTCTCCAATATCTAATATCATTCTCGATTTTACTCCATAGGGTGGGATTATACCGATTGGATTTTTTCTGTTTCCTGGTACAGTTTTGTTGGCCTAGTCCTACCATATCAGAAGAATACAAAATAGTTAGGGTTAAAAATATGTTAGTGGCCTAATATACTCTTACTATCACATGGATTGCCAGAGTCTTATTTGTGACCGATTTTTTTGTATTTTTACTTTTAATTTGAAAGTTAGGGCCTACTAACCACGAAGGCAATCTATGTTGTCACCGTTCCACAGCCCTGACTGTGTGTGCAAAGGGACCTATTTTTACACTGCGAGAAAGAAAAATGTGCACAAAAATTGAATAAGAGAAAGCACAATGACCGGAACAAAACTAAAAATCCAAATATCATGATGTTTAACAGTTTAGCCCAGACATGTGCAACTGTAACCAAACTTTAATCGAGATACATTTTATAAAACGGTAGCATGATTTGCAGTTGAGGGGTTCCGTTTACATAAGCCTTGTTATTCATTGTTACTTCAACCTTATAAGGCATATCACTTCTCTCTTTTATGCATGATTCATGCAAATATTCATCGATGGGCACAGGAAGGCGCTTTTGTGAAGTGGGTGATATTATGGGTTTCACAATTTTTGAAACAGTTAGTCTAAAGGCCGTATGTTTACAGGAGCTAATCCCTTAGGGTTTTTATTTCTCTCAATAATTTAAGCATGGTTTCTTATGGTATATTTGCTTGTGACATGAGTTCATTTGATCGCCTATATTAGAATTGTAAAGCAAAGGCTTATTACAGCCTAAATATATCAGCTTTATTGAAGATAAAGACAACATTTGAAAAACTTCAAAAGGTTATACAAATAAGTGCAAAATGTGTTGCAGTTCATGTTAGCCATAAGCATGGTGTGTGTAGGATAGAAATTCGTTATACAGGATATATTTGTGTTTGCATGTGTTATATAAGAGCAAACATATCAACGTCGTGTTTTTAAACTTCTCTTGAGGAAGCAAACGCTTGTCAGAGCAGAGGACATTAAGGACAAGTGGTTTTGTAGTGGGCCTCTGGGATTCCTTCCTTCGGTTCCTTCAATGCATCATAGTAGGCTACCGGTGTCTATATGCCAACACAAATCTTAAAACTCTTAAACCCTAGCGTCTGCCAAGCCTGGGTCTTCTTCCGTGATCGGTTCAACTGTTTACTCTCCTGTGAGCCGACGACTGTCCCGGCGGTAACTTGGTGGACACAAGTGTCCGCTGGCTAACGCGTGTGCGCGGATAATAGGCCCATGGGGAATCTGGACCCCCCCCCCCCCCCCCCCCTCTATTCCAACAGCCCATCGTAATGTTCACATCACGCAGGGTTTGATGTCCTGGCAGACGCTCTGGTGATGGTGGTGGTGGTGATGGTGATAGTAAGATCCACTGGTCGATGGATGGAAGGAGGAGATTCCGTTAAAGTTCAACAAAAAGTCTTTTCTGTCGCAGACGGAGGAGTGGCTCTGGTACCGCGGGATCCCGACTTCACGGGGCGGGCAAGAGAAGGGGAGAAAGGGAACAGAATAAGAGGAAATACAGGTTGTTGTATTTACGAGGACGACAACTGTGCTTGGCACTAAAGATCTGGGGTTTTAAAAATAAAAATAAACAATGTCATTAATAGCCTACCCAACATAAATGCTTAACTTTTCATTTTTACCTGCATAGGCTGTTGTGGAATAGCCTAGTAAAAAGGACCAATGTGTGTAATTTCCCTTTCTAAAATTTCTTAAAAAAACATTTTTAGCTATATGCCTATTGAATAAATAATCATTTAGAGTTTTGTCGTTTTGAGATTGTACAGGCCTACGCCTGTAAAATCAGAATCAGTCAGTGCTGGCCCATGTTGTAGCCTATTGTCGATGAGGATATTTTAGAAAGATTTCATGATGGGCAAATTAGCATATAGCCTACATTAGGACGATTCTTTAAACAAAAAAATAAATACTTTCATTGCACGATCTTCTGCAGTCAGAAGAACATATTGGATCCTCGATGGTAACCAACGTCTTATTTAAGGACGTAGGTTCTTAATTCGTTTAGCAGGGACAGCCTGGTCGTGTAGGCTATGAAACGCCTATCCATCCACTCAATTTGCATTTATGCGTTGAATTGAGCAAGAGATGATTATTATGGGTGGGTTTACGGGGTTGAATTCTCTCCATTGTGGCTCCACCACCCAGTTCCTGCAGTCTTTGTTTATTTAACCTCTAAAATCCTCTGGGCTTTACAATGGTTTATTTGCCTCCGAGAAATCCCTAGACATACATAGAGCCAACGTGTATCGTAGGCTATCCTAAATGGGACGGGACACCGATTATCGAAACAGTCCAATAGGTATGGCTCGTTAGGTAGCCTATATTCTTACATAGTGTAAGAATATACCTGGTATACATTTCTAGTTTATATGGATTGACTCGTAGGCCTATCTCTTGGAATTAATTAGGTGACGGGCATAAACCATAAGCATAAACCATCTTTAATATTATTAATCTATCATTAAACCGTTAGGCTACATTTTTTAGTAAAAGGCCAAGGCCTTTACAAAGTTACGCAATATTTGAAGAAACAAACATGCAAACCATGTGTAGTTTAATACATGTAAGCTGTTTGATAAACACGACCGGAGGTAGGCCTATTGATGCCTAATAATCTAAGACATTAGGCCTGCTGTTTTGAAACTGCCCATTTAATCAGAATTCCACATAGCCTACATAGATGTAGGCTATCGTTAATATTATCAACGTAACACAAATGTCAACGTTAACAAGGTGTTTATTTAAATAGTATTTATATGGGCCTATTTGTTTGACAACAACATTTACTATTAATCATGCAAACCTCAACATTGGCGGACATAACACTAATAATTGTTTTACTGATTTCAATATATATTTTTATTTCTAAAATAAATATCGCTGGTGAGGTTCCAACCAACGCATTCTACGTATAGGCTACAATGATAATATTAATAGGCTACTTGTTATTATTATTCTACAAATAATAATATAATAATAATAATAATACTTATTATTATTATTGTAGCCTATAACGAAGAACCAGGCCTGATTAAATGGCTCATTGGTTCACCAACCTACAATTTGACGGCTCAATGGGTTTACCTGAAAGGTCCGAAGCGTGAGTGTCCCGGGCGTTCTGGTGGATGTAGCTCTGCTCTAGGGAGTAGGGCGACATCCCAGAGTGTAAACCGGACGACGCAGAGCTACTGGAGGCTAGGGGCTGCTGCTTGATATACGGGGCCCCGCCGCCGGACGCCCAGTGGGCAGACGTGCCGGCGTATTGTGAATGACCGTCCAGCGCGCTGGCCATGGCCGGAGAGGATGGCACTGGACTACTGCTGCTGTCCGGTCCGTATTCACCATTTGATGGCACGGGGCAGCTGGCCACGTACGTGGACCCAGGGCTGGGGGACATGTGGGGAACATGGTGGCCGCCGCTCAAGCCGTCGTACCCCCCGGCCATCGAGTTGCTCATCATATCCAAATTATAACCGTTGCTGTGGCACGCGAAGGTGGCGGACGGGGCCTGGAAATCGAAACTCTGAGGGATGATGGAGGCACCAAAGCCGATGCCGTTCATCATGCGATACATGGGCTTCAGGGCTTGACATTTCCTCCTGAATCCTCTTGGTCTGCGGCGAAACGAACCTTCTTCGAACATGAACTCACTGGCCGGATCGATAGTCCAGTAGTGACCTTTCCCGGGTCTACCCAGTCCCTTGGGCAGCTTAATGAAGCACTCGTTGAGCGAAAGATTGTGCCTGACCGAGTTTTTCCAGCCCTGGTAGGAGCCCCTGAAGAAGGGGAACCGAGCCTGGAGAAACTGATAAATCTCACTGAGAGTCAGTCTCTTGGTGGGGGAGCTCTGTATCGCCATCACGATGAGCGCAATGTATGAGTAGGGGGGCTTCTCCGGCCGCCGCAGCCCGGAGCTGGCCTTTTTCCCCTTGACGGCGGTTGACGAGCTTTCCGTGGCGTCATGTTGGCTAAGCATGGTCGGATGAAGGACGCCGGATGACGGGCTGGATCTCAGTGGTGCTGCTGGAGGGTCCAGCTGCTGCTGAGGGACTTCGGTCGTCATGTCAGCTCTGACGCACGATAGGCGTAGCTTACTAGTGACGTCCGAAAGGGGGACAAATACGAGAGAGAGTGAGTGGGGTCGTGGGGTATATAGATAAAATATTCACTATTCGATTGTCAAAAAAGGAAAATCCTTGCATGCGTCTTCATCGTGGGTCTCAAAAGAATGGAGTGGGATCTCCCGTCGCTACACAGGACTCTCCTGTTACGCATACGCAGCGGGTGCACGCCGAGCACGCACTGTCAGAGGGAGAGCGCGAGTGCGAGAGAGGGGAGGACCGTGAAGAGTTGGTATCCAGGCTACAACAACAGGGAATCCGATGAGTGTCACAGCGGCGCTAAATTGTATCTGGACGTCGCACCGGGCGGCCATCGCCAGTCTTAATCCCAAAAGTGAGGGGAAACATGAAGACCTCTCGACCTAGTGCGTGGCGGAGTCCAGCCAAACACTGCCCGACCACCTATCATTTAATAAATCTGTCTCCCCCCTTTTTTCAGAGACCCCCCGCCTTGTCCACACTCTCCGCCGTCTGTGAATTTCCCCCGAACTCAGTGACGTCGGTGAGCCCCTTCCCTCCCTACCCATCGCCCAATCTGGCCTACGCTACCTCCTCCCCCTCCCCATGTTCCCCCTCCTCCTACCCCTCCATATGTATCCCGAGCTCGCTTTTCGAGCTACACGCTATTAGGTGATCTATCAAAGCCCCGCCAGACATTGTAATCAACAGCGCCACACGCCGCGCAACAAAGATACAAACGTGGTTCTTTTTCTTTCTTTTTTTCTCTCTCCAAGAAATCACGATTTAAAACAAATGCCCCCTAACAACGGAAACATCGAGTTGACATTAAGTAATGAGCATACTCTATCAGGCAAATGCACCGATGGTTCAGAAGGCTAAACAAAAGCCAAAAAGGGATATCATTTTAATTTACGCAGATTGGGTGCACAATGTATAACTTTAGGACTAAACACGTGTTTCTCAATTTGATAAGAATGTTATGTTATGTTGGTTATAATTTCCTCTTGAACTCGTTCGGAGCAAAAAACCAAGTGTCGTACTGCTGGTCTGGGGAGAGGAGTGGGAGAGATGGAGAGGTGCTTGTCTTTAGCCGTGCTGCATGTGTGTGTAAGCGGGGGGTTGCTTTGAGTAAATGACTTTGACATGAGTGGAAGCAGGCTTTTTCCATCAAGTTCGGCCCTGGATACCACACACAGTGCCCCAGTGTCAGTTTACCGCCTCGGGCTGGAGCCGGCCCCATGGGCCCCACGTTCATTAGAGGGAAAAAACAGAAATTAGGCGAGCGAGCGTCGACAGTTTCCTCCCCGATGGACACATCACACAAAGATTTGTCGAACATGATGGATTATATAACCAATAAAGTGAATATCAACAGACGCGGCAAAGGTCTGTCTATCCTTGCAGCAGACCATTTAGATAACAGTTTTGTTTACGCTCTTCCTGTTACGTTTAGCCTTAACCATTCTTTACAATAACATTTAGGCTACCAAAGGTGAAATTAAAATGTTATGAACATTTTGCGTAACATTTGTTATTATGATTACCATTATCATTAATATCAATTGTTATTATTGTTATTATTATTATTATTATTATTATTATTATTATTATTATTATGTTATTATATTATTATTATTATTATTATTATTATTATTATTATTATTATTATTATTATTATATATGCGTTGTTGTTGTTGTTGCTGCTATATTTTTGATGTTGTTGTTGTTGTTGTTGGATCATCAGCATTATCAACATTGCAACGTGTTTGTTTTTGTGTGTGACTTTGTGTGTGTGTGTGTGTGTGTGTGTGTGTGTGTGTGTGTGTGTGTGTGTGTGTGTGTGTGTGTGTGTGTGTGTGTGTGTGTGTGTGTGTGTGTGTGTGTGTGTGTGTGTGTGTACGTGTGTGTGCTTGCGTGTGTGTGTGTGTGTGTGTGTGTGTGTGTGTGTGTGTGTGTGTGTGTGTGTGTGTGTGTGTGTGTGTGTGTGTGTGTGTGTGTGCGTGCTGACGCGTGGCAGTGCCACCGACACGGCCTTTTAAGTTTAGATATAGCCCAGAGGTTTTTCAAACAATGACCATCAACGGTAATGTCTGTAGGAAGGATGTGGGGATAAAATCATTTTCCACTGTGACACAGAGAAGTTTGAGGACCTTAAAGCCCCAGTATTTCCTGCAACATCAAAACGTATGACCCCCGCTGAGATCTGGACGCCTCGGCCGCCCGAGAAGGAAACTTGTTCCGCCTGAGAGGGCTTTGAAGACAGTCTAGCGCTTGTACGCATGACGCTCTTTATGCGCACCAACAGTTATCCCCTCTCAATGTGACCTTTAACATACCTGGAAGCGTATAACACGTAAACCACTAAAAAATAGTTATCATACTGCTCGTTATTTGTCCGTACAAAGTAGGCTATTGTATCCTACGTCAGAATGGCATGCTATTGTTTTAACAATTTTGTTTGCTTTATGTGCTGTATCATCACATCACAATTTTATTTTCTCGCTTTTCTTCTATATTTGCTTCCTTATTTATATATTTTTACACTGATTTATTTCAGATCATTGCATATTTTAGGTCTATCTTTGATTAACAAAGTCTATATTATTTTTCATTGAATACAATACAAAGTAAACCGATAAACCCATAGAATAGGTCTTTATCTTTGTAGGATGTTTACGTCTGAATATCTCCTTAACAAACCAATACCAATAAATTCCATAGTCTGTAGTAATTTGTTTTGATTGCACAAATATAGGTAATTCTGCCTTTGTATCGCAAAATATTTTTTATCTTGATTTGGGCCAACGTTTAAAATGTGTTATCATGCAGTCCTGTACATGCATTTAACTATGTTTTCACATATGTAAGACATAACAAATAGGCACGCTTTTCATGGTTTTCATGAGCATCGTCCTCAGAGTGTGGCCCAGTAGCAGGGTACTTCGGGGGCCCCTGCTCCGGGACAACAAGGTCACGCGCGGTTCAGCGGGCTGGAGCAGCCGACTGTTTGGACTTCCTAACATTGTGTGCGCCCAAACCTTTGGCTTCATAACAGAAGGAATTATTAGGCTAGCTGTTATTCAATTTGGCCTCGTTGCGCATATCTCTAGGATGATATGCATTCCAGCTAAATTATATTATAAACAGATATAAAACAGATCCAGTTTGGAGAGTAACATTGACGTGCTGATATTCAAAACTGCACAGTCTCGAGAGAAATGCTCTGCAACGCGGGGTTGAGGAAATAGCAAAGAACGGTTTTCACCGGCTGGGCCTATGGAAACACACAGGTGTGTTCTGTCGTTTCACCTGCAGGTCGCAGCATTGTCCCTGAAAAAACTAAACATTTAGTCACCTGTCACCTGTCTGACTGGAGGCAGATCATTGCATTGCTTACATTCTTCATGGTTCCCAAGACTACTGCGAGCATTTCAAATGGTTCAAATGCATTTGAAAAATTCCCGAAAAATCTTATACTGATTTAGTATTGACCTTACACGCATGTTGCACGAGTAACGCGTGTCGGTATCCCCTGTTTGGACATTTTTGTCCAATATCATTTTTTTCAGTATCGGTTATTGTATTTCTGGATGTACATTCTATTCTATTATATATATATATATATATATATATATATATATATATATATATATATATATATATATATATATATATATATATACATATATATATATATATATATATATATATATATATATATATACATATATATATATATATATACATATATATATATATATATATATATATATATATATATATATATATATATATATATATATACATATATATATATATATATATATATATATATATATATATATATATATATATATATATATATATATATATATATATATATGTATTTCAAAAGGCCTTGTGACGCAGGTGAGCTAATAATAACACATAAGTCCAATATATATATATATATATATATATATATATATATTGGCCTTATGTGTTATTATTAGCTCACCTGCGTCACAAGGCCTTTTGAAATACCGAATCATGTTCAACAAAAGTATTTTATTTAGGCCGTGCAGCAGATAAGTTTAAGTTTGCTACTCTCGCTTTTTAATGCAGAGCAAAATGTGATGTAGGGGTATTGATATATAGCAGATATCAGAAAGAATAGATATGCAATTGAATTCCTCCTTTCAATCGATGTTTCAATCGACGCATGAAGTGGAGCGTCCTAGAATAAAATACAAACCAAATAGTTAAACAAAGCACGGTATCCATAGGCTATTTGGTTTTCTTAACTTTGATCATATTAATCTTTGGTTAACTTTTATTATACTATCGGCCTAGCTATATTTTTTTAGCAATAATTGAATACCCAATGAGAAGCGCTTGTTTCCGATACTTAATATTTTGCAGGACCATTGAGGCGAGGTGACCTCCGCGAGGCGTGTGTGACGCACAGGGGTTGGTTTCAGGACCGCGGAGAGCTCATGACAAAATTAACCACAGTCCAATTAGGCCGTCTTCCGGTAACAAATACCCCCCTGGTTCCTGATCCTCTGTCAGAAAGTCTTTCTAAAACCTAAATAGAATGGACATTCAGGCTAGCCCGGGATTTTACTTATTTGTAAAAATAAATCAAAAAAAGGCTATGCCTAATTCCCTGAATGAATTAATATTTTACTTTGGGTTTTTCCATCTTATTAATTAACTTTAATTTTAAGTCTCCAACGACAACACTATTAGCCAATTAATATTCAAACCATTGACATATATTTGTATATTTGCTCATAGCCAGGAATCCTGAAATGAATGTAACATTAAAACCTATTTTGAATACATTTAAATGCTGAATAAATTCAACATGTTCTAACAGGTTTATTCTTCGTGAGTCTTTTTGAAGATGTCTGGAATGTAGGACAATTGATTATTTGGTCGAAAATCCAAGGAGAGAAGAATGTGACAGTGCTCGTTAGCACCATAAAGACAGCCATAGTGAACTTGATTCCACTTGTCACATCTTTATTAATAAAATAACACATGCTTGAATCAATATCAGGTAAAATAGCATTTTCAGGCTCATCTTGTTGAGCCATTGGCCACATATTTACAGCCCACTCAAAACAGATTTGTACAATATCTGATGCGCCATGTCAAACGAAAACAATGCATTATAAATAGATCATATATATAGATAGATATTTATATCTATCTATATATATATTTCAACATTTCGCAACTTTTTTTTTGCCTTCGTACAGTAGAAATGACCATTGAACCATGAAAATATCACTTTCACACATTCGCATGGATGCACACGCAGCTGTATGACCTGCAAATGCCTCACACTTTGCTTAAATTTTAACCACTACAAAGATAGGCCACTATTGTTGAAACATACAATTATGATATAGAGTCCAAAATCATTAAGCCTAAGCACTAAAACTGGGAGGCGTCCAACAAAAGTGCACATGCATATGCGAGATGCAGGTCGTAACTTTTGTCCGTTGTGTAAACTTTATGAGAGCAAAGAGTCGATCAGAAAGCTGCCGCCCCGGGCTTTGGGCATCTTCAGAGATGAGAATGTCACTGAGTTTGGCATGGCCTGTGACGTCAGCTGGAGGTAAGTGAGCGCGTCCCGGCTCCTCTCTGTGCTGTAAGCGGCCTCCGCCAGGCTGTACCGGTGGTACGGGTGCTGGGTTGGACCGCCTCCCGTCTGGTAGTGAGCTGCGCACGGTATTGCGTGGGCCTCGACCGGCCAGTAGAGCCGGAGATCGGTGCTGACGTTCCCGATCGTTTGGCGGCTATCCTCTCTTCGTTTGAACGGTGTGCTGAGGATGCTGTCGATCGCGAAGGAGCTGGAAAACTTGGCTTCCGCCTTCTCCTCCCGGGCGGGCGGTAAGCCAACTGGAACGGGGATGCGCATGTCATCGCTTGAAGTGTGCGCTTCAGGGTCTCTTTCGTGCTCCTTCGGGTTCCTCTTGCTTATGCGCTTCCTCCTGCGTCGGAACACCCCGTCGGCAAAGGTGTACTCACTGTGCGGGTTCAGCATCCAGTAGTTGTCCTTCCCCCAGGGCCTGGAGGGGTCCCGCAGCACTTTGAGGAAGCAGTCATTCAGCGACAGGTTGTGACGCACCGAGTTGCGCCAGCCGGTGTAACTGCCTCGGAAAAAGGGGAACTTCTTCATGAGGTAGTCGTTGATCTCCGCCAAGGTGAGGCGACCGCTGTTCGAGTCCCGGATGGCCATGGCGATGAGAGCGATGTAGGAGTAAGGGGGCTTGGGTCTCCGGGTGTACGGCTTTCCCTTGACATCTCCGCCTTGGGCGACAGGTGCCGGGCTGTTGGCGACGCAGTCTCCATCAGAGCCCAGCTCGTCTCCGGACAGCGGGGAGGGGACGTTCCCCTCGGCGTCCATGCACAACTCCATCGGCTTGGTGACGAAGTGGTGGCTGGCGGAGAAAACTTCAAGTTTCATTGCTTTTGTTTTTTTTTTTTCTTTCCACAAACAAATATCCTCCTCCCGTACCGATCACTTGTTTAACCCCGCGATGCTACGGCTGGTTTAAATCAAAATGACAAGCCGGAGTAAGACTGATGCTACCGCAGCAGGTGTCTCGCTTTAGGGTTCCTGAACACGGAGGATCACTTGGTCTCGGGCAAAAAAAAAGCTCATGTAGGAGGGGTCAGGAAGCACTACTAAGTGTGAGGTAGTTGCAGCCGAATTGAGATTTGTCTCCGGAGACACGCGTTCCTTGTTATAATATAATCCCTCCGCTAGGGACTGCCCACAGGCGGGGTTTCCACCTCAGAGCCATTGAAGCGATCCTGTATATAAATGTGATTGCACGCTGCATGGTCTGACCATCATTCCAAACATGGTAGGAGGTGGGGGCAGGTAAGCGATCGGACTTATAACACATTGCCATTCATAATGTGTTTAGTCCTGTTTATTGGGTCTCGATCAGTGGTGAGGTGGGGGACCCTACATTATGTGAGTCTTTTCAATGTTGCTGCTAACGATTTCCATAAACAGCTTCTGCGTTTTCTTTCCTGCTGCAGATCTGATTCGGTTGGGGCTTTCCCAGAAAGCGCATTATTGAACCGAACTTCTTCCCTCAAAGAGAATTTGTTGCATTACTCTTACCTAAGCCTACTAAACTCAACAAGAGATACCGGAATTCACCTGAGAGCGACTCATCGTAAATCAGTCTAAAGTGAGATATACACGGGGGCGTTCATTCTAGTCTATCAGTGGAACCCTTTTTTTAAATACAAATACAAAAAAACCAACACGGAGGACACGGTGAACCATATTTGAGCTCACATTCAATAGAGCCCGGCTCATACTTTTGTAAACAGAGATCGACTGAGAGGTTATCCGCAGTTCACAGCGTGCCATTCATTCTCAGCGATGAAAAATCTCATTGGTTGTGAAAATAAAGTTGGTGCGTGGTCTCTGAGCAGGTGAGGAAAAACCAAGAGCATTAATAAAACATGCACATCTTTGCCAAACTGTTGATCCGTTCACGTCCATGCTGAATAACTTTGCCAAACTACACTTTATCCTAATCCATGTGCCTCTTCACTGGTGTCGACTTGTCGTTTGTTTACTGTGCCGTGATACAGTTGAAAGTGGCATCATTATCTTAGCCCTAGGTGAGTGATAATCATTAATTATAACGCTAGCCTACTGCCTGCTTGGACTTGGGACTGAGCTATGCAGGTTAACAGTGAACAATACACACACACACACACACACACACACACACACACACACACACACACACACACACACACACACACACACACACACACACACACACACACACACACACACACACACACACACACACACACACTATTAACTATTAACTAACTATTCACATATATACTCAGATACCTCACCTTCAATAATGTGAACCTTATCGTTGCAAGTGGACCCCAGTATAGAGACATGAAAATTTATCAGCTTCCAAAGGATGTGGCATTAATCATATCTTTACTATTATCTCTCTCTCTCTATCTCTGTCTGTTTTTCCGTTTCTCTCTCTCTTTCTCTTGCTGTCATTCTGTCTCACTGACTCTCTCAGTCTCTCAGTCTCTCTGTGTCTCTGTCTCTCTCTATCTGTTTGTCTGTCTGTCTGTCTCTGTCTCTGTCTCTGTCTCTGTCTCTGTCTCTGTCTCTGTCTCTCTCTCTCTCTCTCTCACTCTCTCTCTCTCTCTCTCTCTCTCTCTCTCTCTCTCTCTCTCTCTCTCTCTCTCTCTCTCTCTCTCTCTCTCTCTCTCTCTCTCTCTCTCTCTCTCCTCTCTCTCTCTCTCTCTCTCTCCTCTCTCTCTCTCTCTCTCTCTCTCTCTCTCTCGCTCTCTCTCTCTCTCTGACTTGACGACACATAAACACAAAATCCCATAAGTGTGTGTGTTAGTGTGCGTGTTTGCATACTTGCCCGTGTGCTCGTGCCTTTCAGTGTCTGCGTCTCACCGAAGCCATTGACCTGTGTGTATGTTGTTGGTGTGGAAGCAGGTTTATCTGGTAGTAACTGCTCTGTGGCTGAGATGTTGTCACAGTCTCTTTGCAGTCACAGCTCCACAGGCCGCTCCGTGTTCAGCACATACACGCTTCACTGGTGTTTAACGAGTTTGTGATTGAGGTTAATGAACCGAGCAAATCCTAACGGAACGTTTGCTGGTTTCCACGAAAAACTCTGTTGACATTTTTGGATGAAAAATGTTTAAGATCATATTTCTGTGATCAACTTATGCATATCGATATCTATCCGTATGTGAACACATAACTTCCCTCGCACTTTCAGAATCAACCAGTTGTCTTTGTTTGGGCAACATGAAACCACACCATGGTACTA
This sequence comes from Gadus macrocephalus, assembly GCF_031168955.1. Lineage (NCBI taxonomy): Eukaryota > Metazoa > Chordata > Actinopteri > Gadiformes > Gadidae > Gadus > Gadus macrocephalus. Next base: position 8,802,354 of record NC_082393.1, on the reverse strand, counting down.
CGTGTTGATCGGCTACATATTCGGCCATGCACCACTTCAAAATAACCATAAAGATCAGGCATTTTCTTTTGAATCAAACTGTCCTTGTTATGTTGATGGAGATTAATCTGATCAAAGGTCCGACGGCCACCGGTTGTGGTGGTGTTTCTTATTCAGAGTCATGAACAGATCTCTCCGGTCCCCATCAGGGCCCGGCTCAGGTCCTCCCTGGGACAGTACACAGTGAGGGATGTTTTAAAAGGGTGTTCACTTGACCAAATGTCAGACCGTATGGGTAACCAACAAAACATGCACGCTATTATCATTAGTTTACAATACATTGACGACACACAAAGATCTTTCGAACACTGCCTATGGGCAGAGGTGGGCGGGAGGTGTGCCCCGTTGTTGTTGTTATTGTTTTATTTTTTTGAGTTTGATGAAGCTGTATTTGATTACACAGATACACCCAAGATGGATGCACACACCTGTGCTACAATGATTGGGCGTGAGAGGCAGTGCACCTGTGCCTGCTTTTGCTACACCCCCTCATGCACTCCCACACGCACACTCCCACACTCCCACTCTCAAAGAAACGCCCACACACACGCACACACAGACACACACCAACACACACGTACATTCACACACGCACACACACACACACACACACACACACACACACACACACACACACACACACACACACACACAAACACACACACACACACACACACACACATACGCAAAGACACTCACACACAGACACACACACATGCGGAAACACACACACAAACACACACACACACACACACACACACACACACACACACACACACACACACACACACACACACACACACACACACACACACACACACACAAACACACACACACACACACACACACACACACACACACACACACACACACACACACACCATCTAAGTGACAACCCTTGAAAATCCTTGAAATGCATTAAAACTTGAAAGGTGAGAAAAGCTGTTTGCCACATAACAGTTTTTTTCTAATCAATGTTTTGTAAGCACTGTAACTTTAGAGTCACCTAGGTCTCCTCAGTTATGATCAGCCAAGATAAAACAACACACTTGTGTAACTTGTCCATTAACAGCATTCCAACCTTGTTTTTTAAAAGGCACCTATGTTATTGTTTTTCAATGTGTCCCCTTTGAAAAGAAAGGGAACTAAATATTTTAATCTCGTCGACCTGGGAAGAATGCCGACAATGTATATAACTAATCAGGGTGAATCCTCTGTGCTTGTCTAAAAATAGCCGCTCTTCCTCCTCCTTCTCCTCCTCCTCCTCCTCCTCCTCCTCCTCCTCCTCCTCCTCCTCTTCCTCCCACTGCACTGCCGCTCTGTGCTCACACGCTAACCTCCTGTCTGCGTGTCTGACGTCTGACGTCTGGCCGCGTATCTCATCTCTGTTGGCTTTCTACTCTGAGACTGGAGGGTGGCCGGCCCTCATGGCTCTGTGTAAACAAAGTTGTGCTTCTTCGTGAGGCGGGGGGGTGGGGGTGGGGGGGACAGGGCGGGGCGAGCAGGGCCCTTGATATAGGCTGAGATTCTTGAGATGTGTTCCTCCACAGGTAGATATGGTCTTTGACTCTCAGGCCGCCTCCCCACTCCGCCTCCCTTCATGCAGATGGTAGTAGTAGACCCACCCAATGCTGCGCTGGGGCACCCAGCTGGAGGGCCCTGTTGGGGCGTAGGCATGCATACACACATTGGCCTTTGGAATTGTAGGTCAACATCGGCGCCATATTGGAGAGGTGATCAAGATGTGCGTTGAAAAAAAGCTCTATACCGTTGACATTTCGCAACCGATTTCGTGACGCATTGTCATACAGGGGTGTATGATCTAAAAAAAAAAATGTAGAAACAATACATATAATATGATTCATTTTGATGTAAAAACTACAAATGTAAACGTAACAGGTATTTCTATCAAGAAAAAACGCAGCTCTGGGTTTACTTGTATTTGTTTACAGGCCAGTCTTGGCCTCTCAAATATGTCCGAGACGTTGACATACAGAGGCAATGCTCGAGGGGTTAAGTCCACCTCTATGTACTTACGTCTATGGTAGACACGGCCCATGCTCCACTCATGTCTACAGTTGGCAGGCCCGATAGAGTGTCTGCGTAACAGCCTGCTTAAATGTTGGGGTGCGTTCCAACACGTTGATGTTGACCCCTTGACAGGGGTTAGACAGCATGTTCAGGGATACCATCACGTCAAACGATCCCTAATGCCTATGATGGTGCACGGATGCTTAGGTCTGCACGCACGTTGTGGTGCTGGTGGTGCCGCAGAAAAAGAAAGGTGCATTCCATTTCGTTTATATTCCTCAGCAAACGTAGATGACTATAATTAGCCAACAATGGTTTGCTGGTCTCTCTCGCTCTCTCTCTCTCTCTCTCTCTCTCTCTCTCTCTCTCTCTCTCTCTCTCTCTCTCTCTCTCTCTCTCTCTCTCTCTCTCTCTCTCTCTCTCTCTCTCTCTCTCTCTCTCACTCTCTCTCTCTCCCTCTTACCATTTGTTCCCCCTGTACTGTTGAACTGCTGTGGGATCTCAGCCATTTCTTTTGGAAGATAATTGCTAGGTGACAAGTGAGAAGGTAAAAGGGGGAAGGGAGGGGAGGGGAAGGGGGAGCTGATCTTGCAATCCCCAGCACACCTGAACATTTTTCATTAAAGGAAATGAAAAACAATGAGTTGCCAATGCGAGTTGCCCCCATGCTGTCCTGACACATTGTGTTCGGCGACCATTGTGCAAAAACACTAGGAAACTGTTGCATGTTTTGTTCTGGCAGCAACAACTGTGTTGTTAGATACTCCAATCAAACAATCCCACAGAAAAAGAAACACACACACACACCTAGACACAGACACGCCCACACACCGGCCCGTCTCCCCATGCGTGCACACAGACTCTGAGAGAGTTCTGATTTGTGTAACCTGCCAAACATAAATCTTTATTTGCGTTCAAGTATTTCATACGGTGCCGCTCTTCCCCCAGTCCCTTGGCAGTGACGTGTTGCTATTTTGGGTTCCCTCGCATTCCTACCTGAGGTGTTCCACACCCTGCTCAACCCACAGAGAGGCTGGAATAAAGAAAAAGCATGCATATAAATAAACAAGGTGTAATTAAAGTGATTAAGGGACGGGGTGAAGTGCAGGTGAAAGGCCAGGCTGGTGCAGCCTCCTCTCCCAGGCCTGGATCACATGTGAAGACGGTGATGTCATGTCGGGTCTTCCCTGGTTCTTTTGCATAGCGAGGAGCATAGCGTGCATAGCTTAGCACAGTTTACAAATGTTTGTTTGTATTTGTGTGTGTGTGTGCGTGTGTATACGTATGTGTGTGTGGTGTGTGTGTGTGTATGTACGTTCTCACATACTACGCTCTTTTGTAACAACACTCCTTTTAGTGGCTCCTAGAGCAGCACCCAAAACGAGACTGGCCCTCTAATGTCGTTATTCTTTTTCTAATAGCACATAGGAAGTGATTAACCACATCTATAGTACATTTCATACATTTCATACATTTCGTACATGTCATGTCAGCACCCCCGTTTGTTGAGATGGATGGTGGTCATGGTGGTCTTCAGCCGGGATAACTTAAAGCACCGCCTGGCATCAAAAGGGAAGCAGTACGAGAGCAACAGAGCAATGGCATAAATGTTACTGTCCCTGTACCAGTCCTGTCAACGGGCCCTCAGCCATGCGGGCCACACGGGTAACCTCCCCTTCCCTATCCCGGGCCCATCGCCTTCGCTGCTATCACCCATCTCAACTCTTCACACGCTAGATTCCCCCTTGCACGCCGAGTCGCTCGACAGCCCAGGGAGAACTACAAAAAGGGGGGAGGGAGGGGGTGGGAGGGTAGGGGCGGGTGGATGGAGCACCGATTGATCTCGGCCATAGACACCTCGCTTTTATCGCTGCAGCTGATAGCAACTACCGCCATTCAGCAGCCCTGGAGGCGCTTTTTGTGTAAGCATAAACACGGGGAGGCGAAAATCAGTACCTGCGCGCTGCGCTGTTTACCTGGCAGCTGTTCAGCCCTTTTCTGTCTAAACTTGAAACGGGAGCCAAACACCCTCCTCACGCACACGGCGGCTGTCACGAGAGGCCTCTCTCTCTCTCTCTCTCTGCCCTGCCTGTCTCCGCACAGCACCCAGCGCGGGGGGGGGGGGGCGCCCGCCACCGCCGGGGGCTGCCCCGTCTCCACCTCTGTCTCCACCTCCGTCTCCACCTCCACGACCCACTCATTGTTGTTATTGTTTTGATTGAGAGGCGCTTCGCCTAGCTCGGGCACTTGATCAGCAACAGCACACACACTCAGACGCAGGCGCCCACACACAAGCAAATGAATACACACATACACACACACACATACAAACAAACACATACGCACACATTGCTAATTTGGAGCACTCACGTGATGATCGGCCTGACGGTTAAACGTAACTGACTGATAATATCGGTATGTGTGGGATATATTACATTTATTTGTTCTCAGTGTATGGATCTTATGTTTGCTGACAGCTGACATGTTTGCCTTGAGAGGCCTTTTCCCGAGCCCCCTGGGATTGTGTTAGTAGATTAACACTCATAACTCATATTCATGAATAATCTATTTACCACTTGTTATTTCAGTATACGTATTTGTGATTTTTGTTTGATGAAGGCTTGCATGAAGACTTGAATCACATTTGCTCCCAGGCACACACACACACACACACACACACACACACACACACACACACACACACACACACACACACACACACACACACACACACACACACACACACACACACACACACACACACACACACACAAACACACCCCTCACAGACCCACACACAAACATACACACGCACACACATAATAGAAGATTCACACACACACACACACACACACACACACACACACACATACATACACACAAGCACACACACACACACACACACACACACACACACACACACACACACACACACACACACACACACACACACACACACACACACACACACACACGCAAGCACACACATAAGAGAAGATTCATAGAGAAGCAAACACACAAACACACACATACTGTACACACACACAGCAATTTACTTCTCGCTCTCTCTTGCCTACACACAAACACACACACACACACACACAGCCCACATTATGTGTAAAGGCCAGCAGAGGGAAAGTTCTTTTTCCTCGTCTTTATAGTTTACGCTTCACTACACAGGTAATTAGAAACCCGGGCTCCTGGACAGATGTGGCTGTTTGTAATAAGCGCCATTAGGTATTGATCCAGTATAATACACAATTAGGGATCGGAAGTTTGATTGGGCAAAACAAGAGGCGCTAATCTCCTCCAGCTGGCGGCGGGGGTGTTACCCGCATGGCCTCCGCTCAGGGCCCAGGGAGCGATCGATCCGCTCTGGTAAACAGCAGATGCCTGGCTTAACGACAGGTCTCCCGGGGCCCCTGTCGGTGCCGTATATCACACCCTATTACGCACAAGACACCATATCACTGGTGTCTGATCGTATATCTATACAGGATCCCTGATAGTGTTGGACTTGACACAAAGTCGGCAAATACAGATAGAAACCGATGGCCGGTTGTCACACAGCAGATGGTTTTATGGAAAGTGGCTCACTGGGATTCTCTCATGGTCAATGTCACGGCAGGCGGGGTCAGGGCATATCATTTAACGGTGCCTGCGTCAGGAAGACTGCATGGGTACATCGGGCTCGAACCAGGAACCTCTGGGTCCGCCGTTCAAACACCCTTACCGCCGAGACTGTGCGGCTTCTGTTTAGTCTAGCAGCATGATCCTTCTTCTAGGATGTTTACAATCCTTTTATGAAACTGGTTTGCTTGTGTGCTGTGTTAAAACAGTCAAAGATGTGCTTTTTTCCTTATCTCGCAGATCCTTCTGTGAAGAGTCAAGCCCGTGAATGGTTCAGGTGTTAAATTAGGATGAAAACAGTATCTATTGAATCCACGGACGGTAAGATTTATGCCTCCGCCATATCACATACTTACCCTCATCCAAAGTTATGTTAAAAAACAAAGAAGAAGAAGTAAGCCGGTCATAATTGCGTGTTAGGAGATGCTAAGGTGCCACCCCATTCTAATTGAACCTCCTCCCAAGGAGCCAGAGAGAAAAACAGGCTTGGACTATTTATACTGCCTCCACACACCTGATCGGGCTTCCATCCAAACACAAAGGTCCTGAACCCGGCCCTTGCGTGCCTATTCAGCCCAGACATCTGATTCATTACCGTGTGGCCGTTGCAGGCAAAAAAGAAAAAACAAAAAAACAACGACCCGATGAAAAGACCTGCGCGTCTGCAGGCTCAACCTGCCCAAACAGCAGCATGCGTGTCTTCTAAAAGATCACTTTTACCTCGCATGGAACCCCACCCTCCCCCACACATCCGCACAAACACACACACACACAAACCACCTAGCCCCACTCTGACTCTAAGCCCCCCCTCCATTCACACACACACACACACACACACACACACACACACACACACACACACACACACACACACACACACACACACACACACACACACACACACACACACACACACGCACTCACACACAAAAACACAAACACACCACACACACACACACACACACACACACACACACACACACACACACACACACACACACACACACACACACACACACACACACACACACACTCACACACAAAAACACAAACACACACACACACACACACACACACACACACACACACACACACACACACACACACACACACACACACACACACACATACCTTGGCCACCTTCGTGCTCCTCATTACCTATTACCCCATGTACACCGCCCCCACATCCACTCTAGGGACCCATTCGTGTTCAGCCCCTACTACAAGTCTGCCCTGCGTGTTCAGGTAGATAGTA
>NC_082393.1:8782899-8792899 GCF_031168955.1 Gadus macrocephalus | reverse complement strand
TGGCAAACTGACATCACGGATAACTTCTCTATTTGTGTGTCCCAGTGACGGGGGACTCCCAGGCAACAGAGTGCATCATGGAAAAAAGTCATGAAAGACTTAACACTTACCCCCTCAAAACACGTCATTTTGTGTCGTACCGTGGTGGGGAGCCAGTAGTAGGCTTCACCATGTTCTGCATGGGGCAAACAGGGCCTAAGGGGGAAAACGTGAAGAATCGATGAATACGTCGTCACCTCACATCATGACAACAAAATGAGAAAACACTGTTTCACGTCGGTGTTTGTTGCTAGCTCTCTCAATCGATTTTATTGAGGTGGAGGGTCAATCCAAGACATGATACGTTTGACATGTTGTGCTTCAGCCATTTTTTTTTGAAAGTGCTATCCTACAGGAGAAATATTTATCATCACATCTATGCACTCAATGACGGAGAGGCGCAAAACAGGCCGAACAGGTATTCCGATTTAGGTTAATACGTTGTACCATACGTCAGACAGGCTGTGAGTCTCCATGTTTTTTCTTAACAGATAACGGACTCTCTGCTGAAGAACTCTGAATGCCATACCCTGGACTTGTGGGCATTGTACTGTTTGATCGGGGGGGGGGGGGTTGCCTCAAAGGCACCACATCTTGGAAGATGTGTTGACCACTTCCTTGAATTTAAAGATGTTTTAAAGCCTGCTCTTGTTGTTTAGGCATGCTCCACACTAAAGCTGCCAAAGGTTCTGTTTGGTTGTGGCACTTGCTGACGATGAACTCATTAAGTGCCATTGATTGGGAGCGCCTGGCTCCAACTACTTTTTAACGTTGACCATATTGAACCAGTGGAGCAGATCTTAACTTTTCACATGTGGCTTCTGTGTGTTGGCAGCTTGTTGTCCCTGTTTTGGACTCTTTGGATATCATTCATGTTGAGATTGATATTAAAAGAAGACACTTGGTTTTTCCCACCACATTATGCTTTAAATTAGGTATCTATCTGAACTAGAGATGGAAGTGGGCTTCTTGCCTTGCTCGCACTTACAATACAGCACATTCCAACGAGAGTCCCTCTGTCCAGGTCTGCCCTGCTGCCTGCTTACTGTTATCAGGTGCATCTGAACTCTTTCCTCTACAACCTGGTTATCGCGTTTGCCACAATAACGTGCCAGTGCGTGCGGGCATCTGCTGTCAGTTGTAACCGCTGGCACGCTCAGCCCGACCTGCACTGTCACTGTGTGTTGCTGTGTTTGTGCGTGTATGTGTGTGTGTTTGTGTGATTTATTCTGACTATCCGGATAAATAAAAAGTGAAAAATCATCTAAAGCAATGTTTTTGCAATGGCCTCTTCTTTACCTTATTGGGCTAATTATTGGGCAGATATATATATATATTTTTTTTTCTTTCATATATCGTTTTTTAATTAACTTTTTAAGTAACCAAATTGTGTAATTTTTCTAAGCCCATTTGATTTGTTGATTTGAACGCAATGCAACACATTATAGAAATGCTTGACCTCATAATACACAAGGAGCAACATTGATGCTTTGCACAGCATACAAACTTGCAAATTGCGTTGGAACATGATCAACGGCTTATAAGAGCAGCTCATACTGGAATCTAGTATAGCAAGAAACAAGTGTCTAGTCTCCCTGACGAGAATGCAGGAGTAGATAATTATGCGAACATTTACATACAAGGAAACCAGATTTACAAAAGTAATTTTCCATATGCAATAAATCCTTCCCTCATTTCTAAATGTCAAAGCTGGCTTTAATAGATGACACAAACTCAAACAGACGGGTGCGTGAGAATTTCTCACGCTTGATTTAATGCACTGTGCTCTCTCATCAGATAAGGCTTATCAGATTGGTGCTCAAGCATGTGCTCAAGCTCATTCTATATAAACATCCTTGATAACCAAGTGTGTATTCGAGTGTGTGTGGGTGGATATGTGTGTGTGTGTGTGTGTGTGAGTCTCTGTGTCTGTGTGCAAGCATGTGTGTATGCATATACAGGTGTGTGTGTGTGTGTGTGTGTTTGTGTGTGTGTGCGTGTGTGTGAATGTGTGTATATGTATTTGTGTGGGTGTGTGCATGTGTGTGTGTGTGTGTGTGTGTGTGTGTGTGTGTGTGTGTATGCGCGTTTGTGTGTGCAGGTGTGTGTGTGCGTGCATGCACTCGGGTGTCGTGTGTCTGTGTGTCTAGAGGTAACGTCTCCACACTGAGGCAACGCAGCTCAACGCAACAGCTTGTGGTCTGGCTGGCAGTGGAAAGGAGACAGACTACAGGCTTCAGCTGCACCCTGTCTCCACGCTCTGATCATCACAGTCTGCGGATCAGCAGGGTCTGGGCCCAGGTGCATACCCTGCATACTTTACCCTATACTGCTCTGCGTCAGACCTCGCCGGCAGATGGGCTAATCCTGCAGGTATTCACGCCACACAGGGCCCGCAAGGCGCAGCTCCGACGGCCTTCCTCTCTTCTGGAACAGAGCTGCAGGGCCTCAACTGAAGAGGTGGCTATCTGACTCAAAGTCAAATAAAATTAGTGATCATGTCAAACAGGGTTGAACAACGAACGCCAGCAGTGTCGATTTTGTAGGATCTTTCGTTTTAAAGCCAGAAGGTAATCTGATGAGTTGAACTCAATGGTTTATTAGTACTATATTGTGTCACACATCCAATGTAAAAAAAACACTGATAAGCATTATATCACAATAATGGGATTTTAAGCATAAAAAAGATGTCGTTGCTGATAACATTGTAAAAATACTATCTATTTTGCATATGCAAATATATTTGACTGTGGATTTGGCGGAATGATGTTTGGTTGAGATATTTACTTTGAATCGTTTTGTAAGCTTTGCAACCAAATCCCTGATATCTAAACATAGGGTTCTTAACAGCAGCAGGTCACACAGAGATGGCACACAGAGTACAAGTATATAACTTCTGTCTGATTGTACATACAGACTCTTTCTTAATGTGTCTGAGACCCGTCTCAGACAAGAGATCACACGGTGATAGGGATGATGTCAGTCTTAGGTTGTTCAGTGCCTGGTTCATCCCTCTTCCCCCTGAAATGGGTTCCACGACACAGCCATGGATAACCATAATAACACACACGCACACAAACAAATACACATACATACACACTCCGCACATGCAGACGCACACACACATACACTTACGTGCATGCACGTTCATAAACACATACACACAAACACACACACACACACACACACGCACACACACACGCATCCACACACACACACACACACACACACACACACACACACACACACACACACACACACACACACACACACACACACAAACACACAGGCACACACCCCCACACACACACACACACGCACGGTCGCACACACGATGCAGCCATGACTAAAGAACAAATACTGCAGTTCCAAATGTTTGCATAAGTGTCTTTATGTGTGTGTGTGTGTGTGTGTGAGAGAGCGAGAGAGAGCAAGAGTGAGAGAGAGTCCGTACGTACAATGTTTAACTGCGTATGACTGTGTGCGTGCGTTTGTTTCTGATGCGAGAAACACAGCGGGGGCAGCTTTTGCAGAGTGCGGGAGCTCAGGAGACGGGCGAGCTCAGGGCCAAGCTGAGATAACAAACTCCATCCACTTCAGTAACAACAGGACAGCACTATAGCGAGAACGAACGGGCCCTTTCCTCTGAAGGCCTCCAAGCAGCCTAAGATGGCTAGTTGCTAAGATTTTGCAGTCAGACGCTACATCAAAGATAGACACAATCCCAAGGAAGCCCCTTGTCTTGCTAAAAAAAATCCTCAAAACACACTCATACACGCACACACACACACACACACACACACACAAAAACACACACACACACACACACACACACACACACACACACACACACACACACACACACACACACACACACACACACACACACACACACACACACACACACACACATGCAGCCATGACTAAAGAACAAATACTGCAGTTCCAAACGTTTGTGTAGTCTGCTATGCAATGCAAGAATTTAAAAAATTAAAAAATGTCAGCCATGTGTGTGTGTGTCTTTGTGTGTGCCTGACGTTTTCTGTTATCCTGATAAGCAGATACGATGAGATGAGTAACATTTAAGCAGATGAAAATGATATGCTCACATACACTGAAAAGCTTGCATAAAAACTAGTGAAGCCTTTTACATGGACTTCTGAAATGCTTTTACACATACTAGTCAAATGTTCTCATATACACAGCTGAAAAATGTCCTTGCACACACACAGGTGAAACAATTCACATGCTATACTGAAAACCTCACACATACACAAGTGAAAGCTTTGAAATACACAACTGAAACACCTTCACTCAAACAACTGAAAAACTCTTGCAACAACTAGTGGAACCTTTTACATCAGGGGTTCTCAAAGTTTGGACAGCTTAGGGCCAATTTAGGAACCCAAAATTTGACTGAGGGCCGCCAAAGAAAAAAAAATCTGGCGGGAAACGCCGTCAGCATCCCAGTGGTGAAAAAAAACATTGCACCGTGGACCTTTGGGAGTGAGGTCAAGTGAGGGCTAAATCACAAAACTGAGGTTCATCCTTTCAAAGTTATAAACAGTTGGATTAAAACTAACTAACATTCACGTGATGACAGCCAATCAGCGTTCACTCCCTGAGTAACGTAACCTAGCAGCCAATCAGCGTTCAACCGCCCAACCGTTCCCTGCAGTGCAGTCCGGAGTGAACTGCAGCATGGTGGAGAAAGTGACGCCGCATTCAGGGCTGACTTTGCATGGGATGCTCTCTAAATGCATTGTGGGTCCGTCCGTTCTATCGGCTCTGTGGCCTGCGACAAAAAGTTGAGAAATGTTCAACTTATCAGGCAGCGACCCATGCAAAGACAATGAGATTCGAGAGCATTCCATGCAAAGTCAATGAGATCCGTCGACGGACGGAGGTAGTGTGAATGCGCCCTGACCTTACATTCAGACTACATGCGTCCGTCGACGGATGGGGGCTTTTTGACTTATCCATGTGTTTTCCCGGGTTGTATTACAAAAGCGATTTCATTGGACAGAGTACTTGCGTATATTTGCATAACACGGTCTGATTGGCCGACGGATCTGTCGCTGCCTGAAAAATTGAAAATTTCTCAACTTTTTGACTCAGGCAACGGAGCCGACAGAACGGACGGACCAACAATGCACCCCATGCAAAGTCAACGAGATCCGTCGACGGATGCATATAGTGTGAATGCGGCATGATTGTTGCCGTTTGGGGCTCCCGGAGCTCTATATATAATAGTATATAATATAATATATATATATATTTTATAATATAAGTATCTACATAATGTTATATATAATATCACGGCCAGAGCTGTGTGCGCCTCCGGATGATATTGTAGCATCATGGGGTTTGGTAGATGGGGGCGGGCCTTAGTGGGAGGAGCTCTCGCTGGGATTTGGCTTCGGGAGGGGGTTGTTGTGGTTAACGGCGTTGTCATGGTTACCGGGCTTGTGTGTGTTACAACAGATTATTCACTAATAAAGCGCTGGCTTAGTAGTACTTCCTTCACTGCATCTTCCGTGGTCGTACCTGCACGAATCATACAGCGACGGCTACCTGTAGGCTGTTGTTGAACAGACGTTATTGCAGCGCCTGTGTCTGTAGCATATGTCTTCATCTATTCTTTGACTGAAATGCGTGCTTTCTTTTTTCAACCACCTTCCGTTTCAGTGATTCAGTTTCAGTGTTTCACATATGAGTGAAACACTTTCACATACATGTCTGAGGCTTTCAGTATGTGTGAATAGTTTTTTATGTGTGAGAGAGAATTTTTGCAGCTGTGCACATTTACTATTACGTGTGAAAGCATTTCAGTAGTCTATGTAAAAGGTTCCACTAGTTGTTACGAAAGCTTTTCATTTGTTTGAGTGAAGGAGTTTCAGTTGTGTATGTAAAAGCTTTCACTTGTGTATGTGTGAGGTTTTCAGTATAGTATGTGAATGGTTTCATATGTGTGTGTGAGAGGAAATTGTTCAGCTGTGAGAAAATTTTACTAGTATGTGTGAAAGCATTTCAGAAGTCCATGTAAAAGGTTTCTCTAGTTTTTATGCAAGCTTTTCAGTTGTATATGTGATCGTATAATTTTTCAGTTGCTTGTCTGAGAGGGTTTCAATTGTGCATGTAAAAGCTGGTATGTTTGCAAGGTTTTCAGTATAGTATGTGATTGAGTTTGGTTTCATATGTGTATTCGCAAGCTAATTCTGAATATGTCCCATTAGGCCCCTCATAGGCAAACACACAAACACAAACGCACACACACAGGGGCTGTTTTTATATGTTATGGATGTACAATTGTACGTCTGTGGTGCTTTCCTATAGGACTGTGAACTGTTGACTGTGAGAAGTTATTGCATGGAATTTGTTCTGCTGGTGTGTGTGAGTGCAGTCTGACAGTGTGTGTGTGTATGTGTGTGTGTGTGTGTGTGTGTGTGTGTGTGTGTGTGTGTGTGTGTGTGTGTGTGTGTGTGTGTGTGTGTGTGTGTATGTGTGTGTGTGTGTGTGTGTGTGTGTGTGTGTGTGTGTGTGTGTGTGTGTGTGTGTGTGTGTGTGAGTGTGTGTCACACACCGTAGAGTGTGTTGCTTTACAGGCTACAGCTGAATGGCAGGGTGTGGTACGCATGGTATCCGTGTGGTTATGGGATGAATAGATGGATGGATTGATGCTGGATTGATGTACAAATAGATATTTGATGGTTGGATGGACAGGGGAATCAATGGATATAGATGATATATATCGATGATATATCGATGGATTGATAAATGGATGGATGGATGGACAGATGATGGAAGAATGGGGGAATGAAGGGATGGAAGATGGATGCATCGCTGCCTGAATGAGGATATTATTATGGCAATTATTAGGGGTCCGAGCAGCGAAGCTGCTTGGCCACTATTGTTTCTGTACCGTTTTTGTTTTTTCTCAAATTCTGTAAAAGTCCTACTGCAGCCTATACCGTAAGTCGAAAACTCTTGAAAATTTCAGGTATGGTTACCAATAACCCCCTCAACCCATAAACTTTGTGGTACTGCACCCAGAGGTGGCGCTATTGTAAAAAAATCATGATTTAGGCTTATTTCTCCTCACAAGATTGACCTGGACTCAAGACGCATTTATAAAATCCTTATGCCCTAAAAATGTATACTTTCCCACAATTTCATATTAAAGCTAAACATGATAAAAAGATTCACAGGCTACAAAAATAATCCAAAATTTACCAAATTCGCCACATAAAATCTTTAGAGCTTCACAAAAAATCATTGAACAGAATTTGTTTTACTTTGTTCCATTTGAGAAATATTGGCCAATAAAGTTGGAGCAGTTAGCCCATTTTTCTTAGATTACCATTTTGTTATTGTATAAAAAAACATACAACCATTATTAGGTGGATACCAATACCCCCCACTACTAATAAACCCAAATTGTGGTACTGCACTCAAAGATGGCGCTATATAAAAAGATTGTGAACTAGCCTTACTTCTCCTTACGAGCAGGACCTGGACTCAAAATTATTTCATTATATTAATCACTAAAATCAGATGCGTCTTTTTCACTCTGGTCTAACCCTAAACATTTTTACCTTTCCCACAATTTCATAGAAAAGCCAAACGTCCACAGTCTCATCCCATTTTGTCTATATGACCATTTTGTTATTGTATAACTACCATACGGCTATCATAAGGTGGATGCCATTAACAGTGGACATTTTCAGATCTGTACTCTTTTAAGAAAGCCCTTAATTCTCTTGTGAAATGTGTGCTTGGAGTTTTCTTGATGGTGTGTGCTTATCAATCGACATTTTCAGTATGTGAATGAGGTTTCACGTACCTACTGGAATGTCAGTAGCTCAACGGGATAATGACGTGTACTGGTGTTTCTTAGGTTGAGGGTTTGAATCATGATTAGAGCATTATGAAAAAGCTGAACATGACATTCTGTCTATACCACTCATTTAAGAAACACAACATTGAACAGCACCTGAAATTCATCAGGCAATCAACATTGCTGCTCATTAGTTTCCAAGAATCTGACTGCCAAGACACAGTATGGCATTAAGGGGAACTTCTTCGTTAACCATTTTTCCTTCATGATGAACTCTGCCATATTTATATTTCTTCCGTTAGTGTTCTTGACAACAAATTTTATTTCCCCAGAATCTCAAAGATTTTTGAGGTATTTGCTTTTAAGAAACCCTTAATTCATTTGAGAAATGTTTGCTTGGAGTTTTCTGGATGTTGTGTGCTTATCAATAGACATTTTGACCACGTGAATGAGGCTACATTTCAGGTTTGTCAGTGGCTCAATGGGCTAATGCCTTGTTCTGGTGATCCTTAGTTTGAGAGTTTGAATCCCAATTAGACAATGCTGAGCATGACATTCGGCCAATGCTCTGCATCCCAGTCACCTGAAAGCCGCGGCACAGTATGGCATTAAGGGGAACATCAACATCTTTCCTTCATAATTATACGTCATATTTATATATCTTCCATTAGTGTGTTCTTGATTTTTCATTTTACTCAGACCCTGTTAATCACCGCTTGCGGTTATATTTATATTTGATTTCATTTACACTGACACATATAAATCGACTATGTTTACAGTGTACAGAACGAGAACGATTGAGATCATAAGAAATTTGTGCAGAATTACTTGACCCAAATGAGGAAAGCTTTTGGAAGTAAATGCAATCATTTAAACTGTTATAACCCGCATAATAATATTTCCATACAAAACTGTCTAGAATTTGAATGGGCTGTCGTTTAAAGGATTAAGCACACCCTACACCGTTCTGCCACAACAATGTGGTCGTTATGGAACAAACAAGGTGATGGGTCAGAGGTCACGAAGGGGTTGTCAACAGGTAAGAGGTCGACTGGCTGGTCGGTCAACCATGAGGTGAGTGTTTGGAGGCATGTTACTGTCAAGGTACTCCTGACAGACGATAAGCATCACTCTGGCCTCGCAACCTGACTCTGAGGGCGTAGAGAGGGCTTCATGTTGTTGTTTTGGACTTCAGAAGCGTTGCCCTCTCACCCCGCTAGAGGAGGATCCATTGGTTCATTTGACACAGAGCTTAAACAGTGTCACCTTTAGGGTATGACCCCACATCCGTACGACTATTATGTGGGACTCCCTCATTCTATTATTAATATTATTATTTATTTTTTTAGCATGTCTCGTTGAGGTTAAACACCTCTTTTGCATTAGACACCTGACCAGCAATAATAATTCAATTAATATTAAAGTCTCTGATTCATTCTCCACCTCCAATTCTTATCTCAGGAACCAATTGCCCTTATTAACACGTCATGCCCATTTGTAGCACAGACCCATTGCAAGCACTCCAAATATCATCAGTACAATCAATGGAATTCAATACACAATTGAAGCTAAGGCGGAGTACTGTGTTTGCTTTCTGATCCAAGCTTGCTTCCAAAGTCTATCAGCTGTGGCATGTTCGAATTCCAACACACACTAGAAAATGCATCTATCCAACTGAAAATGCGGTAAGTGCTGTAGTACAAAGTGAGGTTGAAAATATTTTTTAATAAAGCCACATAGAATAAGACATAAAGAAACGTTAAATCGCTTAAATCAATTGATGGGATTTGAACAAAAGTTCAAAAGTCTAAATGGAGTAAACAATATAAACATGCACACTATTTAAGAAAAAGTAAAGGGTTGGAAACAAATAAAGTTAACGCTGAATGAAAAGCGCAAAGCATTGCTAAAAGTGCAGAAATGTAAAATGAATTGAACTGAAGAATCTGAAATGTCAAATGTATTGACCTGCACTGTGTGTGTGTGTGTGTGTGTGTGTGTGTGTGTGTGTGTGTGTGTGTGTGTGTGTGTGTGTGTGTGTGTGTGTGTGTGTGTGTGTGTGTGTGTGTGTGTGTGGGTGGGTGTGTGCGTGTGTATGTGTGCGTGTGGGTGTGTTAAAAAAAA
>NC_082393.1:8762899-8777899 GCF_031168955.1 Gadus macrocephalus | reverse complement strand
TACATTGAGAATGGGACTGATGAAATACTGTAATGAAATGACTAAACAGCGTTGTTTGCTTATGTTTGTTTACTTTTATTAAAGTTTGGTTTGTCAATTGGTTGAATGAATTTACTTATTAATTAGTTATAAGTAAAGTCTATGTAATGAATTTCCTTGGCTCCCAGTGCCTGGGGTTGCCACCGCTGGCAGGTATGCTGTCCTCTGTTTGCACCTGAGCTGCTATAGTTACATCAGACACACACACACACACACACACACACACACACACACACACACACACACACACACACACACACACAGACACACACACACACACACACACACACACACACACACACACACACACACACACACACACACACACACACACACACACACACACACAGACACACACACACACACACACACACACACACACACACACACTAACACACGTACACGCACCTACATACACATACACACTAACATACACCAATGGGCTGGAGTGCATCATGGCGTGAAGATTCTCATAAAGTTCACAAAGGGTTCGTCGACCAGTTTGTGCATGCACGTGTATGTGTATGTGTATGTGTGTGTGTGTGTGTGTGTGTAGGTGTGTGTGTGTGTGTGTGTGTGTGTGTGTGTGTGTGTGTGTGTGTGTGTGTGTGTGTGTGTGTGTGTGTGTGTGTGTGTGTGTGTGTGTGTGTGTGTGTGTGTGTGTGTGCGTGCGTGTCTGTGCGTGTGTGTATAAACAGGTTAGCCGCAAGATGATTATGCTGTCAACTACTGCTAAGTCACACACACCTCCACTAAGTTAATTAGAGGTGACAAAAGCATGCTAGGGTACTAGTAATGGCACGCACAATCTCTCTCTCACACACACGTGTGTGTGTGTGTGTGTGTGTGTGTGTGTGTGTGTGAGCACAATCACTACAAGACTTTGAAAACCTTTGGAGGCAAGTCAGTCAATCTGTCTGTGTACCTGTGTACCTGTGAACTGTGCACCTGCCAAGGTCTCGGAAAAACCAAACAAAATAGGAAAAATGCCACCCTCCCTGGGGACACGTAGTGTATGTGTCACCCAGCGGGTTGGCCGTGGCAGTCCTGTAAGTTTAATCCGCTTCACAAGACGACAATGAAAACCGAACCAAGATGATACATAAATTAGGCTCTGTATTGCTGCTTGTGAAGCAACTCTCTGAGAGCTCCCGGGGATCTAGTGCTATGGTTATGAAAGGGAGAGGGTTTCACAATCACACACTATACTGTGCTTTTTGCCACTATTGCATTGAGAACCTTTGGAGGCATTCCCTCAATTTCTCTGTGTGCATATGCATCTGACAAGCTCCATCAAAAGTGCCAAACACATTCGGTTTTTGTTCTTAAATGTACACTTTTAAAACATATCAAATCCTTCCTTTCTTCCCTCCATCCAAACAGCCTCCATTCCTCCCTGCTCCACCAGCCAATTCCTAAAATTAGACAATAAATGAGGGATTCAAGACCTTCTAATATGGTTTGTTGGAACAAAAGGTTGGAATAGCTCTGCCAAGAATACAGGGTTTGTCAGGTTTGCATTGTTTTTGTATCACGTTTTACTGATCCAAGAACAGGCTTTTTATCAGAGAGGGAAAAATAAGCCTCATTTTTATTTAACTTCTTCAAAGTAAATCACCATGCAGTTCACCTCACAGCTGCTTCGCTGTTTACTTTGTAATACCGGCAGTTGTCTCAAGTCACAGACGTTTTAATAAACTACTTCAGCGGTTGAGATTCTCTGGTTCCTGGGGAGCTGTCATACTGGGACGCTTTTCGTTCTAATGCACATAATGATGAAAATAACTTCTCTCAGATGCAACAAATGCACTGCGGACCCATCCACAGAGCTGCCCCTGAGGCTGTCCTTTATAGAGACCCCCCCCCTACCTCAATCTGTATTCCAAACTAACAACTTCTGCTTCACATTTCTCTTGTTCAATTACGAGATGTATCTTTCATAACTCTTCCACTTGGGGGTTTTGTCCCTGGGGTGTGGACGGAAACACAGAGCACTCGTCTATCTCCAATGTAAACATCAGTTTCTCCTTTCTCTGCCCTAATTTTAACGTAAACCAAACCAATCACAAGCCCTTCTCTCGCTCCGACCGCCAGATTTGATGGTTTCTTGGTGTTCCTGGCCCCGGGCCCCCCCCCCGTTTGGCGCGCCGCGTCACCGCGCTGTGTGGCTCTGCACGTTAGGTCCAAGAAGAAGAAGAAAAAAAAGAAAACAAGAAGCAGATTAAAAGACAATGTGTATTAATTTTTTGTGGCCTCAAAGCTTTGTTTTATGAATGCAGGAAGCTCTCTCTCTATCTCTCTCTCTCTCTCTCTCTCTCTCTCTCTCTCTCTCTCTCTCTCTCTCTCTCTCTCTCTCTCTCTCTCTCTCTCTCTCTCTCTCTTTCTCTCTCTCTCCCCCTCTCTCTCTCTCCCTCTCTCTCTCTCTCTCTCTCTCTCCCTATCCCTCTCCCTCTCTTTCCTCCTCTCCCCCCTCTCCATCTCCATCTGTTTTATGGTGTGTGGCCCATAGCCCTTTCCTCTGTTCCTTCTACAGACCATGTGGGAGGAATCATTATGCTCCGTTGTTATTCTCAAAGCTGACCTCTGCCTGAGGTAAAAAAAAAAAAGAAGAAAAATATAACCCTCCTCTGGGGACTCAAAGTGTTTATGTCACCTGGCTGGGTTGGCCTTGGCACACCTGCGAGTCTGACCCACTTCACAAGAAAAACAATATAATCAGGACCAGGAAGTTCCATAAATTGCCGTGTATCGCTGCTTGTGATGCAACCAGAGCCTCCAGGGGTCCAGTGCAGATGTTGTGAAAAGTCAAAGGGTTTTTCTGCATGCACACCTGCGTGAGGAATTTCAGCATGGTCAACCAAACCCACACACACCACCACGGTACTGGTGGCACTATGGCTTTGAAACTTGCAATGAATGCGTTGCTTTGAATATGCTCCGCTTGAAATGAGGGGGTATTTCCCCAGCAGCCGATATGGCACGCACGACTCCTTTCAAAGCTGTCTACTATCATTTCTACGGTTGTAGATAAAGAGATCAATACACTGTGACATTTCACACAAAAAAATATTAATCATAAAATAAACATTGAAGGCTGCGGTGACATTCAGCTCTAACAAGACATATTTGACCATCTAAGCTCTAAAACAAACTGTCCCTGAATTACGGGCTGTAAAATCATCAGTGGCAGATAGCTGGAGATGGCTTCAGCTGCACTATCAGCGTATTGAGCAAGTACGTTGGTGTGTGTGTGTGTGTGTGTGTGTGTATGTTTATATGTGTGTATGTTTGTGTGTGTTGCCACTGATCTGGCCTGAGCCTGCAGGTCATCTGTTTGTCGGTGTGCTCACTCGCAAAGCCTACTCTACTTTGTGTGTTAAACCGGCCTTTAGAAGGAGAAGAGCAGCAGGGATGGACATTGTAAAGGGCACAGGGCCCACACAGTCTACACACTCTCTTGCTACTAGAGGAGTCCATGTGCTTTTAGCACAGAAGTCACATCCATTCAGGATGTTAATCATATCAATGATACCCTATTTGGGTTTTAGTGAGGATAATTGCAGAAGCATTTCTTGAATTCATTATTTTAATGTAAGAAGTGTAAAATCATCAAAGGTCTACACCAGTCTAAGGGATCAATCCATCGTAGCTGTCTCTCCTGGCTTTGCTAAAACTTCGGCGGCCAATATAGTTAGGCAAAATGACTTCCTTACGTAATTACATGTATACAGAAGAATATTCAAACAACCAACACGAAACCTTTCAATATGGTTTCATTATTATCTTGGATGGTGAATCAACAAGACATGGATAAGAAGTACCAATAAGCGTATGCAGATATGAATGAGTAGATTAGTTAGGCTTTTCACTTGTACATCTATTGTATTGTATTGTATTGTGTGTGTGTGGGTGTGTGTGTGTGTGTGTGTGTGTGTGTGTGTGTGTGTGTGTGTGTGTGTGTGTGTGTGTGTGTGTGTGTGTGTGTGTGTGTGTGTGTGTGTGTGTGTGTGCATGTGTGTGCGTGTGTGTGCGTGTGTGTGCGTGTGTGTGTGTGTGTGTGTGTGTGTGTGTGTGTGTGTGTGTGTGTGTGTGTGTGTGTGTGTGTGTGTGTGTGTGTGTGTGTGTGTGTGTGTGTGTGTGTGTGTGTGTGTGGTCAAATAGGTGTATAAAACAACTCATTTCACCACCCTCTTGTCCGGGAGTTGGATTAATGAAACTGGGATACTCCCAGATTTCACAATGTCTTACTTGCCTCTGGGTTGTGTACAACGGTTTCTTATCAAACCAAGTGAATACAGGGCTCTGTATAATACTGTGTACACAATTTTATTCTATCAATAAAAGTAGGCTACAACGACAGACAAATAATAAGCCATGTTATATAAATAAAACATTTATGAGTAAAAAATAAGTCAATACATAGGTGTTATGTGGTTGAACACACAAACACGCATCCACATCATCATAAGTCATCACAAGTTTATCCAGGAGTTCATCAGTCAAATTATCAAAATGAGCAGACAATACCCTGAACAGATTATCAGTAGAACAAGGTAGTGTAGACGCAGTGCCCTGAGTGCTGTGTGGACACACTTAAGTAAACATTCACATTGTTTGGGACAGAGGTGGAAAATCAAACGTTCACACGCAGCGAACACAAGCCCCTTTTCTTTCTCAGTCACATATCAAATTAAAAACTGATGTTATTGTTGAAAACTGAGCCGAAAAACTCTGGAGCAGCACATTTTCTGGATCTGCACACAGTATCCATGGCGTTGTAGTGACTTTGACTTTGAGATTAATCAGCGGATTGAGCAACATCACCCCCAGATCAGGCTCGGCCTACAGGAACCCCTGCCATCGTGTCGACATGGTGGAGGTGGATTTCGTTTTCCAAGTCGCTCAGGCTGCAACAAAGGGCTAACATGCATTGTCGTCTCGGGATGTGTTTACACGTTTGAGTAGTTGGGGTAGATGTGAATACTTTAACCCTCATGTTAGCGATATTTCTCTTCTGCTGCCCCCCACACCCACCCATATTAAAATTCTGGGTGACTTTCATGTATGCGTACGTCAACCCTGCTCCATTCACTCTTCACAGAAGCAGAGCAGCTCCTGTCATCTTCCATGTTAATGCTCTCTTTGTGGGGCCCCTACAGGCCCATAACTCCCAGCCTTAATCCGTCCCCTGCCGCTGCGAGATGAGTGTGAGAAGCTACGCACAGCCTGGATTAGCAGAAAGGGTCGCTGTAACGGCGTCTAATCTACACTACGCCCTGTTGTTCTCCCACAGACTGTGCCCTTCTGTAGAGAACACAAAGCAAGAGAGAGAGAGACAGAGAGACAGAGATGGAGAGAGAGAGAGAGAGAGAGAGGGAGGGAGAGGGACACAGAGAGAGAGAGAGAGAGAGAGAGAGAGAGAGAGAGAGATGGAGAGATGGAGAGGGAGAGGGAGGGAGAGGGACACAGAGAGAGAGAGAGAGAGAGAGAGAGAGAGAGAGAGAGAGAGAGAGAGAGAGAGAGAGAGAGAGAGAGAGAGAGAGAGAGAGAGAGAGAGAGAGATGGAGAGGGAGAGGGAGGGAGGCATCGTTGCCACTGCAAGTACACAGCATTATAAGCCCAGACAATGAACGGCTGATTTCAGGAGAGCATGTGGCTTGTCATGTCATTCCCAATAAGCAGTATGTGTGCTCTGTGTCCGTGCATGCGTGTGTGTGCATATGTGTGTATGCGTGTCTGTCAGCACAACATGTGATGCTCTGCTATGTGGTCTAACACTGCTCACTGCCGTAGTCAAATTTGTTTTCCTTTGAATCTATTTTACCAAGCAATCCAAAAAAACACATACCAAACAGACAGCTGGCAGACATTCAACACATACCAGACTGTTAAACACCCACACACATGCATAAACACACACACACACACACACACACACACACACACACACACACACACACACACACACACACACACACACACACACACACACACACACACACACACACACACACACACACACTCAAACACACACACACACACACACACACGCACACACACTCAAACACACACACACACACACACCCACACACACACACACACACACACACGCACACACACACACACACTCAAACACACACACACACACACACCCACACACACACACACACACACACACACACACACACACACACACACACACACACACACACACACACACACACACACACACGCAAACACATTGCATGTAGACTCCACACTCAAACATTGTCACTCTGTAATAACAGCCACATTCAGCCCTCTTATGTTAACAGCATCAGATACGCCTTAACTAATGACTCCAGATTGTGAAAGCTATGGGTGTGAACTCCTGTTTACCCGCTCGTACTCACACACACAAAGACAGAGTGGAGGTTAGCATTGTGTCCTTAATATTGGTACTTCATTCTGAGTTGTCTACCTGCGCTGTGCTGGGATGTCCTCTAATGACCTTGGGTTGAACCTCCACCCTTCATCTCTCTTTAAAGGTGTCTCAGAGCTTATTGGGTGTGTCTGTCGAGGGCATGGGAAAGAATGAATGAAAGTCAAGACAGAAAGAGAGAGCGAGAGAGTGAGAGAGTAAGAGAGAGGGAGAGGGTCCACCATTCTTATCTTTAATCACTAGCGAGAGAAAGAGAGACAGGGAGAGAGAGAGAGAACTACCATTCTAAACTTCATTCACCTCATCCCTTTGAACTAACTCACAATCTCCCTCAGGGGGAAGAGAGTACATGCAATTGACAGAGAGAGAGAGCGAGAGAGAGCGAGAGAGAGAGAGAGAGAGAGAGAGAGAGAGAGAGAGAGAGAGAGAGAGAGAGAGAGAGAGAGACATGGGACAAGGAAACTTGTTCGGCTGATGTAGGATTGAAGGGCATATGCATGGTCATTCAAACAGTCCAACCAGAACTGAAGTGGATGCAGAACAGTTAAAATACAATACAATACAAAGTATTCTTCTGCGCTCCTTCCTCCTCAGTTTCTGTCTCCCTCACTGTGGCTGGCCCTCCATGACAGAGGTCCAGGCATTGAAAGGAGACCGGAGAGGCAGTTGAAAAGGGGCACGCAGGAGTAGAGTAGAAAGCAGAGCAAGAAAAATAGCTTTTCGACACCTCCTGGGCAGCTGGCTTCGCCTGTCACGCCATCGCTGCGCGGGATGAGATTATTTGTGAGCATTACTACACACCTGCGCTGAGGAAAAGAACACACACACACACACAAACACACATATAAACACACAAACTCACACACACAAACAAAAAAAACACACACACGAACAAACACATGCACACACACCCACACGAACACACACATGCACACACACCCACACATATTTCACCTCTTCATTGTAATCTAGGCTCAGATTATACTTAACAACCAACACACAAACTCTGACACTGCATACCAGCTTAATGGATCAATTTAAAGTGTTGATTGTTACTCACAGGACTCAACAGTCCGTTGAGGTCTGCTCAGACACCTGTCGGCAGCCCGGTTATTGTTGACATTCTTTTCATTGGAGGACAAAACACAAAGAAACACTCAAAGGCCTATCACATGCAACACAATGCAATATGAGGCAAAAAGCACATCAACATAAGATGTAACGTAGCAATTTGAGTGCCACACAGTCAAACACAGAAACAGTGTTTGCAAGGATACAATATTTTCTTTCACATTTGCAAAATTTGAGTGCAGGGATGAATGATTAGATCAGAATGCACACTATCGGGACAGAGGATGGATCACAAACCACACAGATATCGACTCAGAGGCTGCTTCAGAAAAACCAACCACACTCGCAAGGACCTGTGACCATTCCATAATACCACTGGCGTGAAGGATTTCCCTGGTGTCCATTAACATGTCAAGTATAGGCCATTCAATAAAATAATCCCTGTTATGTAAAAATACCACATTCGATACAGGGTAGTCTCATTCCCGGCGTGGTATCACTATCACCTTGGGTTCTATCAAAGTATAGCAGACCTGCACACCTTCGATACACTGCCTCTCAGTGGAGCCATGTGTATTGTGTTTGGCCCCTCATCCCATTACAGTGGACACTGTTGATGCTATCCTAAAGGGAATGGGATAGAAACACCCAGACGCATTGTGACCTGCCTCTATATAGGTTAGTCATAGTAGTTTACACACCTTTAGCTGAAAACGGAAACCATTGTTTCGCCATTTGATGTCTTTTGATGGGACCCCTCCCTGCGATACAATCTATTGCTCCAGATCCATGACGTTTTAAAGGAAACCTTTTGGACAAATAAATGTTTGTAATGCTTTGGTTTAAATGGTACTCTGTGACAGGAGATGTAGGATGTATGGATGATCTGAACCTCTTCTTTGTATAGAAATCCACTTAATCCAACACCTTGAAGTATACCTGACGTTGCTACCCCCTTTGTTATGGTGTTGCGTGATGTTCTGTTATCTAAGCCAACTATTCCTGAACTATAGTACACATTCCCTCAGGGGTATGCAACGGCAAGTGCGGAGGTGGAAGGACCTTTTATGTTGTTATTGTGAAAATATTACAGGTACTGCAGGTGTTCCACCATGCATATTTGGGCCGATATTTCCCACCACTATCCTCGGGTCGGGCCGGGCCTTTGATCGAGCGTTTTTAATCATTGCTTAATTGGCCTAATCTGAGGAGAAATCTATGCCATGAACAGAAATATTATGGGCCTATATATATTTAGCAGAGTAGACATAAGTAACAAATGTGTACAAAGTTACACAAAGTAAAAAAAAATATATATTAAAAAAACACCACACATGTTGCAGCTCACGGTTGAAATCGGGCTCGGGCTCATAATAACAGTTAATATGTCAGGCCGGGCCGGGCTCGGACAGAATGTGCACGGGCTCGGGTCAGGTCGGGCTTGATTTTCTAGGCCCGATCTAAGCTCTACTACAGAACTAGTGGCCATATTGGATAATTGGAAGGACAAACCTTGAAGAACCTTTGGAAATTAAAATGAAACTTTAAATGCATTATTGTTTAAGCCTGCATTGCCAATGCCTCACCCAGGTAGAATGGAGAGTGCACTTAGATTGAGTTCTGTCAAGATTGCAGAAGGTTTATCCACCCAAATCACCAATATGGCCGCTAAGGTGATTTAGTGAAACAGTGAAAGACAGGACATGGACCTTCACTGTGGTTGACACTATCTCACAAGGAGGTTGGCAACAATGTGCTTTTGAAGAGTCACTGATCCCAAGATATACAGAACTGTAAAATATGTATAGCAACAAAGGGACACTATCGAGATAGGTCCCTTTGTTCCATAGGTCCCATAGATAGCTTGTGAATACGTTGTCAGAAGAGGGGTCAATGTGGATGGGGTTATACTTAGATCCTAATTCTTAAATCTCATTGGTTATGTAATTTTTCCCAGGTCTCAATGCCAAACTTCCGTAGTCCTGAAACCACATTGAAATCAATACCAAATAAATCTGAACCACAATATAACCTTATTTATATTCATCCACAGGTCCCCTTTGGCAGTTTGTAGGACAGTTTGGAGGACAACCTTGTCCTCAGAGTCAGAGTTCAGCTCTCCGGTCCTTTAGTCAAATCAGGAGTGAGCAAAGAAATAGCCCACGGCACTTGAGGCGATAATCTCAGGGTGTGTCTGCACTTTCCAATTCCCCTGCATTGTTTAAGTGACGCAACCTAAACTCTGTGAGAGCTTTATGGTTATTCAATGAGATGAAACATGTATTGTATATCTGGACTTTTAATTCTGCGTACTTTCCGAAAAAAAATTCTCAAACTTATATTTCAATGTACTATTCATTGAATAGTTGACATTTGGCTATACATTGAGAGAACAATGCTTGATAAGATGTATCAGGAAGGTCTGAACAGCCCTGACTAACACACCTCCCAAGTATTGAAGGGAGATAAAGTCAGTCCATTACAAAGTCAGGTGGGAAACCATTCAAATTCAAATTCTTTACAGCTACAAGTCATCAATTACAGTAACACCTGTACTGATAAGTCATGATAAGTTTTCAAAAGTTTACCTTCTACAATCTTGACAGACAAAGACACAGAAATGCAAATAGTCTTATCAATGTGTGGATTTTTTTTCAGTTGACACAATGGCTCTAATTGTAACCCTTGACGATGACTAACTGTACACTGTTATTATCGCTGAGCAGCACCCTATGCTTTGGCAGTGTGAAACAATTAGCCATCTATTTCAAGTTTTTTCTCATACCACCCTTTGTATTTCCTCTGATGTTTCATGATTTTGCATCACTGATGTGAATTCAAATGTTTTGTATTATTTGCAGAAGTTGCTGTGGAACCTGTATCCACAATACAATGCAACACACTGACTTTGACTTCAACTTGCCACCTGGTGATTGAATAAACCACTGAATGAGGCTCTCCTGTGATGAAGCAATTAGTCTGATAGTCTAATTTCTACATAATTGTACGCAAAGCCCTGGATCTTTAACAGGTGCATTATCTCTATGAGGCATCTCCTCCGTACATTCAAATACAAGGATAATGGCTTCATTGCTTGGCCCGTGCCCAACATTAGCACTTCATGGCACTCATTATGCGGGGAATGTGTGTGAGCAAAGTGAAAAACAACCAAGCAGACTGAAATAAGTTGTTTCAGTATGTCTAGATCTTGGCATCAAGCATTTCTAGCATTGAGTGGCAGAAGAGAGACATATATTCTTAAGTGCACTGCAATTTATTAAAAGTCTTTCACAATTGATTTAGAAAACGTACTTATCATAGCTTGCTAAACATCCTGAATTCATATTTTGTATCGCTTCACAATTCATAGTTTCTTCGGTCAAAGCCATTTTCAGGGACTGGGTGGGGACAACCGATAACATTGCTCTCTGTGTTCGTTTTGAGTCGATATTTCTGGATGTTAGATAAACACAGCTTTAATAGCAGAATCTTTCAAACTTTTGAATGTAAAATTCAGAAACTATAATTAATCTTTAACCTCAAAACTTAAACCATACACAGAATCTTTAAACTTTTAAATTATAAATTAAAAGAAATGCAGAATCAAGATTTTCCGCTACGGGAGTCACATGTTCTGTTGTCCTCACTATGGTAACTTGAATTATTTAAAAATGGTATATCATTGATCCTAATGGGGCAATTGAATCCTCTTCGATAATCTGCTCATCCATTTGTAGGTCAAATAACTCTCAAATATCAACAAATCATTTCCAGCCACCATCTTGGAATGAAGTCACAAAATAATCGCAAACCCCCTGGCTGTTTTGATATTGTTTTGAATGGTAATTGATTTATCTTTTCACTTATCTTGTTTGGCTTCTTGTGCTTTGCTAATCTTGTCTTTGATGAAACACACCGTTACCCCATAAATAAAAGGTCTTTACAACATGTTAATTGTTATCATTATTAGCAATCAACCTAGAAATAAACGTCCCTGACAATAACAAGTTGAAGAATGTGGAGATAGGGAATGAAGACGGACAGGCCGGGACAATTAAAGGAGCAAGAGACACCAGGGAAACTCAGCTGCTGCCATGAGTCGAACAGGTTTGTGCGTGCGTGCCCCAGTGTGCGTGCGTGCGTTTGCATTATATCGAGAGCTCACTACAGAGGCAAGGAGTGAGACAACGGAAAGTGTGCCTGTGCATGCTCGTATGAGCCACTGTATTGGAATGCTGGCCTGGGGCACTCAGCAGCTCTCAGCTTCAACTTCTGTAAACAAACTAATAGCAGGAGGCTGGGGACCACACAACCTCCTTCAGTTAAATACTAACTGCAGGCTGTGGTGCCAAGCTGCTGTCCTCCAGATGGGAAGGCCGAGCCATATGTACGGATGCATAGGAGATCAAGAGAAGGAGATGTGAAGCCTAACACGGGGGTGGGGGGGGGGACACACCAGCTCTGAGGGTTGTCTGAGCAAAGTGCTCAGTACTCAGTCATAACAAAGCTCACCGTTTCAGGTCGCCCCTCTTTATTATTTTTCAATATGCGTGTATTCACGGGAGTTCCCTGGTTTTGGTGTTAACCTTTATTCCACGCCACGGACCAAGGCAATCCTACAGGCTATCAAACGAGCTATGTGCTGTCAGACTTTCTAAATCATTTCTTTGTTTTCCTCCCCGATAACAATCCAACTGTCATCTTATTGTGCGATAAACAGGTTGGATGACATGGTCAGCATCTAAGGAACCTCCCTGTGTGCTCACATTCACCAGCAGCATTGCACGCGATGGGCATTCTGTGGTAAGAGCATCAATAGTTCTCTGAGTCATAATGTGTGCGTGTGCCAGCCGGCGTGCACACACGTGTGTATGTTTGTGTGTCTCTGTATTTGTTCACGGTGTGTGTGTGTGTGTGCGTGTGTGTATGTGTGTGTGTATGCCTCTGTGTGCGTTTGACAGGGGAAATCACAGTGTTGGTGTGTACATAAAATAAACTGTACATGACAGTGCTTTTGGGACAGTGCAGTGCAGTATGTGCGTGTGTGTCTGTGTTTTTGCGGATGGGACATGGAAAAGGATCTACTGAGCTGGTGTGTAGATCAACTAAACTGTATATGCCAGTGTTGTGTATTCGGGACAGTACAGTGTGTATTTGTGGTTTGCGTGCGTGTGTGGGAGGGGGAGAGTGGAGTGTGTGCGTATGTGTTATGACGGATGTGCGTTTAGGAAATCGCTATTCTCTAATGACGTTCTGAAGCCAGTGCTTATAAGATAAATGAGCTGAAGTTCTTCTCTAATATTCTATTTCCTATTCCCTACAGGGGCAAGGGGCTAAATCAATTGTGCTTGTCGATGGTATTGATTTTGAATTATCCTATTTGTTTAGTCACCAGGACAATGCAAACAACATGGTAAGGGTTAAGGTTAGCCCCATGCAATTATGTCGCTCTCTCTTGGTTTAGCAAACCCTGAATGAAGAGAGTTGAGGAAAATAGAGAGTGGGAGAGGAGGAGAGGGGAAGGAAGGAGAGTAGCAGAGAATAATGGTGGTGAACAGAGAGGAGAGGAGATTGAAGAGAGAGGAGTTGTGAGGGTAAGAGAGGAATGGAAAGTAGTTCCCTTCTTCTCAGCTCTAAAGTAAAGGGTTTTTCCTAGAGAGTATCCATGTAATGAACTGAGCACTTCAGGAAGGCATTTCTTTTTACAAACTACTGAATAACAACAACAATACAAATAGAACAACAGCAATTGGCTTATTCAAAAGGCAACAACAACAGTGGTTATAGCGTTAACATTTGAGCAACCGGTTCTGCTGTTTGAGTAATGCTAGGTGTTTCCCAGTGCAGCGTGTCATAGAGGATTAGCTCAGGATCTCAAAGAGAGATTCCCATTTGTTTGGACTTGTCTCATGACATTATGCAACGTAGTTGTGTCTGTAGAACTAATTAACGGAAATATTGCTGCATGCAAAGAATTTGGCAGTTGACGTTAATTCACGCCTGTAAGAGGGTGATTTAACCTGGTTAAAGCCTATAGCCATGTTGATCCCAGATATAGTCCTATACTGTACAGTCAATCTTCAGGTTTATCTGGATCATCACGCAATGACTGTAGTGTAGTGTCACCAAGAAAATAAACATTTTACAATGACGAATGGCATCCCATTATTTTGTTCTGAAAAATAACTTTGTAAAATGTATTGTCCGAGAGTTGTATAAGCTGTTGAAAAAGGGGACACTCCGTAGGTATTCATTTGATATGGCAGTCCCATGAATTGTGAATTTTACTGAACGCACATACAAACACACCACACAGTTAAAAATTTGAAAAACATACACACACACACAACCACACACACACACACACACACACACACACACATTCTAGGCTTGTCTACCTTTTTTAATACTATACGTTCTCCAAATGAATTGCATCATAGTTAAAGATATAGATGTCTAGGCCTGAATAACAGGAAGGCATCCACAAGCCTACCGCCCTCAGTGTAGGTCCAACCCCACATGTAAAAAAGGCCAACCACTTTGTTCTCGTGCTCTATTGTATTTCAGCTTGTTGTTGCATCCGTCGTCATGTAGGCTTCATTGCTGGGCTTCCACTGAAAAGAAGAAAGAAAGAAAAAACTTACCAAGCCTAAAAGTGCTTTGAAGTGTCCCACACCGAGGGCATAAGACAGCGAGAGCCAGGAGGACCAAAAAGAAACCGGGAAATACGTGACGAGATAGGGAGAACGTCGTCACAATAAATCAATAAAGATTTGCGTACCAAATAAGTTATGAGTTACAATTTTTATCAGACTCAGATTCAGTGCACACATTAACCATGGATCACACATTGGTAAGCCATTGAGGAAATCCACCAATTATCCTCCTTTGAAGTGTCAACATACATGTGATTCAGCGATCAATGACGGGCTATTATTTAATAGTTCCCATTATTGGTATTCGTTCCATGGTTTATCTTGGCAGGGACACTGGCAAGAGTTCCGGGCATGTCAGTCCACAGCATAGACCTTTTTGTGCATGACCGTACACATGCAAATAATCACACACACACACACACACACACACACACACACACACACACACACACACACACACACACACACACACACACACACACACACACACACACACACACACACACACACGCACACACGCACACACGCACACACTTTCTATAGAGGTTGCTCCAGGCCTTGAATCATGATCCCTGGCCAGTCCTGGGAGGATCAAAGTTCAGATTTTGATTGTCAGACACAGACCCAGGGATGAGCAGATATATATAGAGGGTTGAGATTATCAGGATTTGTATTGAGACTACAAAACATTTAATAACACACAGGAAGAAAAGAATGATCGTGGGAGAATATTCACATTTGGCTGCCGCTGGACACTTGGGGATGCTGTATCAAATCATCTTCTTCTATCAAGTTGGACCATCAAAGCCAAAG
>NC_082393.1:8693155-8762799 GCF_031168955.1 Gadus macrocephalus | reverse complement strand
ACTGCCCAGATCTTTGATTCATCAGATTAAGCCTGTCTATTGGAAAATAATGCTTCTCAGAGATTGGGTCTTGGCTTATCATTAAATTATTTCTGCCCTGCACAATTTGTTGGGATAAATGTAATGGTATCAGTATTATAGAGTGTGCCTGGGTGGTCTGCCACAGTTCTAATGATGCTTTGCCTTTCCAGAACAAGGTGGAAATGCTTGTTGATGCACCATGAAGAGGGAGAGAAGCAAAGGAGAAAAAATCCACTGGACCTCTGTAGTTTATATCCGAGGTCTGAGGTTGTGACATTGTAACCTTTTTATAGCTCAACCTATATAACAATGCTATCAACCTTAATAAATAACACATTTATATCAAACTTAAAAAAAAACTCAAACGAAATGAAAATGTAAACAATAAATACAAATTTAAATACACATACTATAGTTACAGTTAATGGTGGCTAATAATAATCATTTGCGTTATGTACCTTATACTGATAATTGCTTGTACAGGCCCACCTTTCCTATAGTTGGCAACCAACGCTAGTCCAGACCTGGTCCAGACTCATGGGTCGTGGCTAGATGCTGCGCACGAGGTCAAGTCTCCATTCCGGAAGTTATAACGGAAACAGGAACATCTATCTGTCAGCTGAAATTCACTGGTTGTGCACAAGCTGTAAGTAGTTTTTTTCACCTGTATTCAATTGTGTATTGCTCTGCAAAAGCCGTTTGTGTATGGCCTCAAACATATATGTTTTGAGACCAATGCCATTAGAGTGCTTCTTCTAAAATGTAAGCTTACGATGTTACCTTGACTGCAGGCTAACGTCAAGCTAGCCACGCTAGCCTGTCAAAATTGTCAACAAAGTGTCTTCTTTTTGATTTCTCGTCAAGGCTTTCTTTAATTTCAGCCTTATATCCATGGTTTTCACATACGTAACCACCGATATAGATCACTAATGAGCGCTGAAATGCTAGGGAAATGCTAAATCCAAACAGCAAGCTATGTTAGCCAAACCACAGTAGCCTTCAATAGGTTTGTGTTCGCAGACATATCCCTTATTTTTTCAGCATTCAGAGGCTTACGTTTGTGACCGTCACATTTATGTAATGTTTTCATTTAAACAATAACCTATGCCAAAAACCGGACAATGTAGAACATGTTTAATGGTTTGTAAACGTTGTATAGACGCATTGAAACGTACGCCCATACGATCAAAAAAGTAAGGAGCTGTCGACATAGTAAGGTGGGTAACACTTTGTATTGAGGGTAACGTTAGCCTTAATTATCCATTGATTAACATTAGTTAATACAGTAATGAGAATTACTTGATAGAACCTAAGCTTAGTGTTCTTTGCTACCGTAAGAATGAGTACACATCTTTCTTATTAAATTGGGTTTATTCATACATTTGAGTAAATGAGGACAAACAGGGATAAAACCAACCGAGGCAGGTCATTCAGCAAGCAGCCTTGTTACAGCTAGATGTTTATTAGATGTTATGTAATGACGCATATCTTTGTATTATTGTGGATTCTAAGTTTATGCCGGTATTCACAGAAATATATTGTCTTACTTAGCGTAACCATATAGGAATTGGGGTTATTGATGTCAAACATCAGACATCAGATTGTTCAACTCTAGTATTTTGAGATTAAAATTAAACAATTGGCTATTTAACGAAGGGGATATCATGGTTATTTTGTTAGATAGTGAGACTTTCATTTAAATCCAAACATTATTCTACATTATTCTACAAAAAAAGATAGGCCTATCATATCATATCAAATCACATTGTCACAAACAAATAATCTCAGCTATCTACCAACTAGAAGTCAGATTTGTTTATATTTAGGAAACGGGAAGCACATATCGCTGTAGGGGAGATTTTAAAATGAACCCCATTGTAATTTACCTAATGTAATTGGAGAAAGACATTAAAAATAAATGATGTCAAGTTCAACAACAAATCTCATTGTCAAGCACATTTTGAAATGCAAAAGAAAAATACACCAGAGAAAGTATTTAGATAAACGTAGCTGTCTTCTAGCAGGGGCATAAAATATGCTACACAAAATATATCTGTAAGTGGTCAGGGGATCAGAAAGGTCCACTCGTTAAGTAACTAAAGTGTGTTGTGCTGTGTTTGCATATTCATGAGTAGATATTGTTCTGGATTTGAATTAGGCTTTAAACAAAAGGGATTTAGTACTTGGACATATAAGCTTTGTTTTGTATTTTATGTTGAAATAGGTTGGTATGCCATTGCTTAAAAAATAATCAACGTAAATGATCTGTCCAGTTTTGTGTATTTGAATTACTGTATACAATTTTGCATTTGCCGTGGCTTTGTATTTGCTAAGACAACAGTTATATGTTGCAATAGGAGCAGTCTATGTTTTTACCTTAAATCTAAGTAATTAATTGTGTAAGTAACTAACATTTTTCAGCATTGCATGTTCTTGTTCACAATGGTTGAATTGCAACCGTTTTACAGTGTCAGACTAAGCCAAATTCAGACTGAAAGCCAATGACTCAATGAAAGCTGTGAATAAGTATTTTGTTTGTATCTATTTAGTTTAGGTGACTAATAGTATTGAAATAATGACCATTTTATTCAACATTGTGGTGATGAGCTCCATTGATTGCTAATGACAATTCTTAAAATGAACGATTTCAGAATCACCTTTAACCAATTATTTGTATTAGTACATTATAGAACCAAGAACATATATATTGGCATGTGTGAACCGAATGCAGCATTCTATGGTCAGAGGAGCATGCACTCTTACTTGAACTGCTCACCTCGTTTTTTGGGAGTTCATCAGATGGCAAGACTTAGTGCTTTTTTCTAAGCCCAAATTGTCTTCTGTGTTGTCGTACTCTTAAACATAATCCATACGCATCTACTAGTGTTTCCTATTAAGCCTCATTAAGTGTAACTGTTTTCAAACTGAATATAGCCTAAGCCTCTTACTCCCACTTCTGTGGGATTTTGTAAAATATTGTTCCAACATATTTTCTTTAATTATACCTTTCCAGGGGGAAAATACCTTTTTTATATCGTGTGTTTGTCTTACTGATAGCTTGTGTGAGTGGGAGCTATTGATTGACAGGCATGAGCCAGCTGGCGCAGAGCCTCCAGAACAAGTTGTCATCGAGCTGCTCTATCATTCGTGTCTGTGATTATGCTAGTGAGTCCAAGGTCTTTCAGTGAGAGCCTGAAGAGTTCTCCCCACCCTGTGACACACAGCTCTCGGTACCCCCTACGATTGGGGATGTAGGGGGCGAGAGGGCACAAGCTAGGCGATTTCTGCTCCCCTTGTGGGCCTCTAATTGGAAAATTTGGGTGGCCCTGTTTGTTTATTTTAGTGGAATGCAGTGGGCTGTGTTTTTCAGGCATTTTCTCAACTCTGCTCCACCATAGAGGCAGGGGTGAATTAAACGACAATATGGGTCAAGGGTGGCCCTATGTGCGCGTTGCCCCTACGCCAGTCCGCTCTCCTCCGGTCGTCCCTGGACAGTTAGCCTACTACCCGCAGGCAACCTTGCTGAACCACTGGTTATCACAGTCGTGTTTTTCCATGACCCAGTCGGGCAACAGACCTAGGTGGACCACACTGGAATCTCAGACGGAGAGGCGGACATAATGGCAGGCAGACACAAATATTTACAGGATCATGGGTTACATTGTGTAATGTGTCATTGATTGATGCTTTGTCATTTAAAATCGAGCCATAGCCCCCCCCCCCCCCCCCCCCCCCCGCTCCTTGACCACCTTGACTAAGACATTTTCTGGGGGAAACACTGCATTCACATGTTATCTATTATTGAGGTGGGTTCTTCTGTTTTTATAAAGCTCCCCCACCCCCCCTGCAAGATAGCGGAATTATAAAAGTTCACTAAGTCTTAAAGATGTTTTCCGCTGCAGTTAGAGGAACTCTGTGTCTCCAGTCACTAAAACCGTCTGAAAGCACAATCCTTAATCTCCACGTTTCTATTTGTTGTTCCAGGCCTTTTTAAATGAGATGTTGGTTCCTATTTGCTTTTAGTTGGGCCTACATTTAAAATGAAACTTGAAACCAACAAACAGATAAATAAGACAACCCAAGGATAATAAACCCTGGGGGCGGACAGGCGAAGAAAGAGAGTAGGCTGGAGAACCAGGCTGACGCCCAGTAGACTGGTTATCCAGTCCACCATCGGCCACAATGTGGCCTGACTGACTGCATCTCGCTGCTCACAGAAGACATGCTGACTAATCTCCATAGCTGATTGACTGGCCAATCTGAATTTCATTTGAGAATGCATTGCTAAACAAGTCAATGCTACTACTGCTTGACTTTTAGTATATTTCCCTTGCACAATATCTTGTCAGTTCATGTGCGCCCTAGTTCTTTGGCTGTTGATTGATCACCCTTCTTTTATTGTCAATTTGATCATTCATTTGTAATGTCCTCCTCTCTGTTGTTGACAGTTTTCTTTCCCCGGTGGTTTATTGAAGATCAAATTTAAGGCTTTTGCAGCTGGCCCTGGTGCGAGGAAGAACTGCGGGCGAGCTTTGAGTTGTTAGAAAGCTCTGGTCAAGACGTCTGATCAGACCTGTCATTTTGTGCAAGGAGATGTTTGACTTGCTCTGTGCATTCAGCAGCAAGGGGCGTCTGAGGGGGTCAGGGGCAGGGAGTAGCCGGTGGTGATCTTTGAAGGAATCTGGTGTTTGTGTAATGTTGGGGAGCACTGAGTGGTATGGTGTTAGTGTCCGGGGTTCCATGCCGCCACTGTGGTGGACTAGCACTGATGATATCCTGGGCGACGGGGTGGGGGCTGTGTTGAAGGTAGTTGGGGTGATGAGTTGTCTGAAAGGGTTTCTCTGTACACACACACACACACACACACACACACACACACACACACACACACACACACACACACACACACACACACACACACACACACACACACACACACACACACACACACACACACACACACACACACACACACACACACCCCGCTGACTGCCAATCACTGCCACATGAGTAAGAGAGAGAGGGCCTTTGAGCTCCGGCCACCAGTGGATAATCCAATCCCTAGCCATGAACACCTCTTTCTAGGGCTGACACGTGTGTTGACATGGATGGTCACAACTGTTGTTCAAATACATGTCGGCCACATCTTGGGGATGCTCTTTGGTCCACTGAGCTTGTTCAGGTCACTATATGATTACCTGCTTTGGGGTTACCCTCATGTCCAGGGGCATCAGACAGAACCTCAAAGCCCATTGAAGAAATCCCTTGACGTGACATTAGAAAAAATGCTTTGATGTTAGTACATAGGGTGATGAAATTGGGCGTCTCTTCCAAACCCCTAGCATATAGTTCCACATGGTTGTAAGGGTGAGGTACGCAACAACGGCAGCTACAACTTCTAATGTGGCTTGTGTGTCGGAGCAGAATAGTCTAGTTTTATGTGTCTGAACATCCAGTGAATCTGCAATTTGCCCTACATTACCGTCAAAGTACGTATGAAAGGAAAGCCTTTCCTCATGGTCAAGCAACACAGCATGGTGAGGCAGGGAAAAGTCCTCCCAGCGTTGGCAGCATCGCGAGGAGTTCCACAGCTACCACAAGAGTAGTTAGAGCCCTGCTGTTTATTAGTCAGCCTCCAAGGAAAACAAACCTGCCGTTTCAGCCCAATTACTAGATGGAGGGAGTGATACAGGGGGGTGGGGATGTGCTTGCCTGGGTGCGTGTGTAGGAAAAGGAATAAACCTGGTTCTGGTTCTGTCATGAATTCAATTAAGCCCATAGTGCATTGACATGACCCGACACCAGTTGGAAACAAATGGGTTGATTGGGTTTTTACGTGGATCCTCTTGTGCCCCCTAGAGTTTCAGGTGCTGCATTGAAAGTCTGTGAATACAGGACAACATTTTCCAGCCTGATTTATTACAAAGAACGTAAAAAAATAAAATAATCCATGCAGTGTATTTTAAATGCTGGATTCTAAGTTACTGACAAGGTTTTATTTAGCAGAAAGGTCTTGATGCTGTGTGTGTGTGTGTGTGTGTGTGTGTGTGTGTGTGAGAGAGTTAGAGAGAGAATGAGAGAGAGGGGTCTGGGCAGTGTTCCCGTGTCCATGCATGGCCCCCAGAGTAAAGTAAACACAGCGGCTCTTTTCTCATCCCAGCCGTCAGCAGGCTCTCCCCTGCCTGCGCCAGAGACCACACACCCAGACACACACACACACACACACACACACACACACACACACACACACACACACACACACACACACACACACACACACACACACACTGCCCAGACCTCGCCGCAGATCCTCCACACACTCGCATGGGCTACACACAGACCACACAGCGCCAGCTCGGTCTCTCGCACCGCAACCTAGTCGACCTGTCATTCTGCCCAGCCTCTTGGTGTGGGTGCGTGTGTGTCTTGGTAGACAGGCCAGCTAGCTATCTTTGTGCACGTGTATTTCCAATATGGGGTTGTTAGGGTAGGGAGGTAGGGGGGTTTGTGGGTTAAGGATATAACTCCTGGAATCAGCGATTCCATACCATTTTAAATGTTTTCAAAATAAAAGCCTAGCCCTCTGGCCCTCCTTGCTCCCTTTCTAAACATTTGTGATTGATGAAGGATACGGTGGGCACTTGTTATAGGCCTGTTCACCTCTTATCGAGAGAAGAGAGAGAGAGAGAGAGAGAGAGAGAGAAGAGAGAGAGAAGAGAGAGAGAGAGAGAGAGAGGAGAGAGAGAGGAGAGAGAGAGAAGAGAGAGAGAGAGAGAGAGAGAGAGAGAGAGAGAGAGAGAGAGAGAGAGAGAGAGAGAGAGAGAGAGAGAGAGAGAGAGAGAGAGAGAGAGAGAGAGAGAGAGAGAGAGAGCGCGCGCGCGCGCTTGTTCTGAGGTATAACATTTCTAGGTCAATACATTCCCCTTTGCACTTGTGTATACAGTCATTCAGAGTCCGACTACGAGGTTTCAACCAAAGACAAAAAGGTTCCATGCTAATTATGCCTATTTAACGACACACTGCACAATCAGTGATGACTTCCACCCCCATTTCAAGTATGGATCTCACACTGAACAAATAAAAAGGCATCTGCCTGAAGCAAATTGTAATTTACAAACTTCTCTTTGGTGGTGCTCTGGTTTTATACTTTTTTACTATTTTTTTTTTTAATTTAGAGTGTAGAACAAGTCGGAGAACATCTTCTATTGGTCGACGATACCAAGCGAAAGTTCGTAAGAGAGCCGTTGAGCCGATGTGAACCTGGCCACAGGTCCGATCCGTGTGAACCCTGCGAATTGTTTGTGGCGAACGTGTTTTGGCTCCGTGGCAGAGAGGGATGAAGCTTCACTCATGCTGCTTCAGACACTCTGGATTAATCAACCCTAGCATGACCTGGCAGTCCTTTTATTAACAAACATCTGTGCCGCTGACATACATCCGTTCATTATTTTTCTTACATTTCTTTTTTCTCTTCGCATTTTGGAAATGTTCCTGTCTTTTTTCTTGTCTTCCAAAAGCGCTCCAGCAGATCTCCCTAAATGCTTCCCTCTCAGGTACCGCAAGCACTCAGCCAGCCCTCGATTGTGTTGTGGAGGAAAGAGGGTGGAGGGGGGGGGGGGTGGGCTTCCATGAAATGATCCGGGAGACTAGGTTTATTTATCCTTCACCGTGAGGTTTACATTCCTCCTTCCCTCCCCGCTCGCTCCGTCCGCTCCTCCATACTTTGCGCCCTACTCCATTTCTCCCCTATTATCTGAGATAACTTTTCCAGTGCTGTGCAAATGGGCCTTCGTTATTGCAAGACCTGCTCTGGCCCTTACTTTTGTTTTGGCGGTAAACAATATGTATCGCTTGGCGTACAGAAAAATACAATGTCTCTTTGTGTTTGTGCTTCATTTTTGGAAATCGCTCGACGCATGAGATACAATGTCCAGTAATGTCTGTGAGATAAATTTAGCCAAGAAGCTTTTTGTATTCTCTAAAAATGAATATAAAGGTTTACCATCCCTCTTTAGTTTGTCATGTTTGCGCAATTGATTGTACCTTTCAACATTTTGCAGCTTTCTTAAAATGAAATGGTTTTCCATGTGTGCCTCATGTTGCTTTTCTTCTTCCTTTTTGTTCCAGCTCCCAGGGATAATTCTCCCTGTATGAATATATATATATTTCTGCCTGCCTGACTCCACCATGTCCCGTGCCCGCCCGCCCCCTCTGGTCACGGGTATCTCGCCCAACGAGGGCACCGCCTGGACCAAAGTCACCATCCGGGGGGAGAACCTCGGCATGGGCGCTGCTGACTTAATCGGTAAAGACTTTGTACAGGATTAAACGCCCAAACACAAGGAGCACTTTTTACATGCCTTTTTATTTTTGTTTTTGACCTATTTATTGGATCAAATTCATAATAGTAATCAAATTATTTACCCAGTGTGATTTGAAAAAAAATACTAACATAAATGAAGACCAAATATTTAATTAGTAAGCTAATAAATACGTATTTTGTAAATACGTTTTTTGGACTTTGAATTTTCTATTTAAACTCATTTATTATTTTGTAGGGCATGAAGGCCAATATTAATAAATGAAAGAGATTAGATAAATGTATTGTTTGTTTGCTCGCTTTGTTTTGCTACAAAGACATATACACCATTTCAAGCAGCGTATTGTAATACACTGCTTGAATATTTGAATTTCAAATTTTTGTTGGACTAACTTGTGTTAAAGTAAAAATTATTTGACAGCACAAACTCACACATCATCCCAAGCAATTGATGTGTTGTTTACATTTTCTCTGAATATTTTTAAAAGAAGAATCTAAGATTTATGTTATTTTCAACTTTTAAATCAATTTATGAATTACCGTTACATTTTCAGATTTGTGAAGACACAATTTGAATTTACGCTATATATATAATTAATATACATATAATTAATAAATTGGGTAATAAATCATTAAAATAAAGAATTTCTCGACTAAGAAAATACCAAAAAATATCTATATAATTCTGGACTACTGCTATAAATAGAAAAAAAAATCTATATTTGTTTTGAATAGCATAAACCTTTTCCTTTGATCGTATGCTGAACATTATGCCTCTCTAGCTACTCGTTATTCGCCTACCACACATACAATGTGGAAATAACCTTCCCACAAATATTTACGCTGCCCCACATAGATTGAGAAATTCAAGAGCTAATCACCTCACGCATATTACATATGTTGAACCTGAAAAACTATAATATCTACAGAGATTTATCATCACCCAATTTGTGAGTACGCTAGGGTTGTACGTTCTAATTTCTGTGGTAGGCTTTCCTTTTTTCCCTTATAGATACTTTCCCTGTTCACTAATTCCCCCATGCTCCATTTCTCTGGCATGTTGGCGGGATGGAGACCAGCCCAGCATGTGGTCACACACACACACACACACATACACACACACACACATACACACACACACACGCACACACACACACGCACACACACACACACAGACACAGACACAGACACAGAGCGCGCGAGAGAGAGAGAGAGACCCATGCTTGGCATGTGGTCTACCCGGCCAATGATGCATCTCTATATCTGACCATGAAACTTCCCCGGGGACTGGATTCAGCCAATTAGATGCAAAGAAATATGTGCTCTGCGAGCGCATATGTATTCAAACAAAGTGGCCGAAGGAGGAGAAAGGAGATCAGAAGCAGGAAGTAAGCTCTAATGGCCATGCTATTTAAGGTTTTATGAGCCATTTGTACAATTATTCACGCAAGCCGTTTGATTAAGTATAACCCCCCCCCCCCCCCACCCTCCCTGGGAGCCCTCTAACTTCCCTTAGTTTGAAATGTTGAAGCAATCTCCCTCTACCTTAACTCCAATCCACCAATTCTACTGCCTGACACTTCTGACACTTTTCAAGAGGGTCCAGAAAACAAAGAAGAGCGATGTAAAGGGGTGATAGTGGCAAGCCGATAACAAGCCACTTAACTGTGAAGTGTCCTGAAGTTGTGGATGTCTTGAGTGAGAGAGCGGGGGGATGGGTGGCGAGAGAGTCACGGCCACCCATGCCCATACACTTCAGCCCCCCGCCCAGCCAAACTTCGACCCTTACACTCGCAGCTTGACTAAACTTATCCGCCGTAGCACCGACGCCGTCCACGCGAGCACCTCTTTCACCCAGCACGCTTTGTTTATTGGCCTCGTCTAATGTTGTGTCCATCGCCCTCTCCGGCTCTGACTGCATGAGTAGCTCACTCTTTCTCCTTTCCCCCCCCCAGGCCTGTCGATCTGCGGCCATAGCTGTCTGCTGACGGCCGAGTGGATGTCCGCAAGTAAGATAGTGTGCCGTGTGGGTCCAGCCAAGGACGACAAGGGGGAAATCATCGTCACAACTAAGTCCGGAGGCAACGGCACCTCCACGGTCTCCTTCAAACTCCTCAAGCCCGACAAAATTGGTGAGACACCGCAAGCACACGTGTCTCGAGTCGCAACATCTGGGCCGAGTTACAGGGATTACTGAGCGGAATTGTTTGCCTTCTACTTTGATGGTGCAGGTATCCTGGACCAGTCCGCCGTGTGGGTGGACGAGATGAACTACTACGACATGCGCACGGACCGCAACAAAGGCATCTCGCCGCTCTCCCTGCGACCCAGCAACCCCCTGGGCATCGACATCGACAAGTATGGCACAGGAACACGTGCATGCATGTGGCGCGCACATGCACGTGGATTCAGAAACGTGCCATTTCAGAAACAGGCGCATGCCTTTAGGATAAATCCATGGTAGTCCTCTGGTCTAGCCTCAAGATCCAAAAGTTTCGTTAGTCAGTCTTTGAAAACCCAAAAATTATTTACCAATAATGTCAATACTCAACAATGTACCCTGAAAACAACATTGAGGGGAAGAAAAGCTACAACAACTGGGGCTAAACTCAATGAAACAGTAAGCCATTCAAACAAGTATTAAACTTTGAAACGTTCGCAAAGTCATGGCTTCTTCATAAGATTAAGGTTTGGAATATGCTTTGCATCCCACTCCTGTGGACCCACCAGTTGAGAATGGCTGCTCTAAATCACTCAACACGGCCTCGCATAGCCATAAACACAGGCACACGATTCATGTGAGACATGGTTTTCATCCCGAGAACAGAAACAAACTCTTCCCTCTCCTAGTGCCCGGCAGTTAGAGGCTCAGCCGCCTCTTAACGGCTGGCCATAGAGTGGAAACTTGACGATTTATTCACAAAGTGCTGTGAAGGACGGCAGAAAGGGATCTTGGAAACAATAAATTGAGCAACCCGAACCCACCTCTGCCACCTCCCCCCTGTCAGACGGCACGTGGGAGGGCAGTAATGTATGGTTTGTGTAGTCAGGTTCTGGCCTGTCTCGCTTTAATGTTTGTTTGGATTAGAAGGGCCAGAGGGCAAGTGACCACTCGTGGCCGAAACTAGACCTCCATTAAACATGAACGCTGCCCAGGGCTGATCCCTGCTGCTGCCAGGACCTAACCCCTCCCAGCATGTTCAATGTGTACAGTTTAATTTGACAGGCATTTATGAGCCCTCTTCGTGCTCAGTGGAATCTGGTTTTGACAGGAAAGGCTTTTCGGATAAATGAAATCCTCCATTGGCACAGTGTTAGCGAGGGAGTTTTAGTAGGTATTCAGCATTAACCCACCATGATTTGAATGAATATTTCGCCTCCCTTTTAACTGGTCTTATCCCAGGAAGATAATTCAGACCAGAGGCCGTAAAGAGGAAGCCTTATCCAGTGATGTCAACAACCTGTTTTCATTCCTTTCGGCCCACATGCCGGAACTACTAACTAAAACACTAATGTGTAACCAGAGCCACCCAACTTATTTGAATTT
Organism: Gadus macrocephalus; assembly: GCF_031168955.1. Taxonomy (NCBI): domain Eukaryota; kingdom Metazoa; phylum Chordata; class Actinopteri; order Gadiformes; family Gadidae; genus Gadus; species Gadus macrocephalus. The sequence continues at coordinate 8,750,911 of NC_082393.1, read as the reverse complement.
TCTTCAGTTTTCGAACATACAATCATAATCTCTGACTGTCTCTGAAGTATGAACAAGGGACAGGAAGGCTTTAAATATGTGCCAACTTATGCATAAGAATTTGGGTTATGGTTGGAGATGAATGGCTCCTGTTGCTCTAATTATTACATGATGACATTATCTGTATCCAATTTAGTTGTTGTAATGTAATAAATAGAGCAGGGGAATGATAGTCCAAAAATGTCAAAATGTTATAATTTGCAGAAGGTAGTGCTTATGATATTATGACATTTGTTTTATCCCATATACCGGTAGTTGTCTTTCAAACCCCAGATTGTAAGCGCTATAAATTCCCTGTTCTTTTGACGTCCTTGGTCATCATCCATTTAGCATTAGAAGAATATAGTGCAATATACTTTGAAAGGGTCTCCGTTTGTGTGCAATCTTTCACTTAAAAAGGTACCAGGTACCAGGTACGGCACCTGGTACTTACACAGCGATGGAAACGCAAAGATAGATGGGCCGAGGCGAGTTGAGATGTTACTGTCGGTGGACAAGGGGCATTGGTGTCTGCATAGGCTGCTACAGCAAAATAGATGGTAAAAATGTAACCGGAAAGGTTAACTTGGCATACGTCATTTTTCAAAAGTTGCCTGAACAGTTAAGCTGAATCTTCCACTATGTTGTTTCTAAGAGCATTCCTTGTAAAAACTTCTACCGGTTGTAAGGAAGAGCAGAACAAATTTCTCTTAATAATAGAATAACAGATTTGAATTGTGTGTGTGTGTGTGTGTGTGTGTGTGTGTGTGTGTGTGTGTGTGTGTGTGTGTGTGTGTGTGTGTGTGTGTGTGTGTGTGTGTGTGTGTGTGTGTGTGTGTGTGTGTGTGTGTGTGTGTGGGGTGTTGGTGGAGGGTTTGTTTGTGTAGGCCATGGGTCATTAGGAGAGATCAAACTTCTGTAATGAGTCCTGGGTCCTCCAGGGGCACCCAGGCGTCACAGTGGGCGCTTCCCACGCCGGGGCTTAATAGCTTGGCTTCCACTTGGCTATAGACTGCCTCCTGCTGGAAGTCATGATTCAAATACATTCCAAATCAAAAACGTAGGATCTCAAGATCGCATTCAAAGCTCTTTTCAAAGCTTTTTTATTAATAATAATATCATATACCGGTATTATAAATCCATATATCTATCTATAAAAACAATGAAAAAATCTTGTTCAAGTGTCAGTCATGCATTAACTTGTGCACTCGGTTCATTCATACATTGTTATTCTTTATCAATCTCATGCACACATTTTATGGTTTGTGTTCATGTATGGATTTTATTATTATCCTTTCATCTTCTCTTCTCCCAAGGGGTAAACTCCTTCAGACGGACATGGAGCAGACGTTTCCGGGGATGAGTGGGGACTTCACCAGTGAGAACTTCTCTGCCACCTGGTACCTCATAGAGAACCACTCGGGCACCGGGTATGTCCTACCACAATAACAATTGTGCAACATGTTGCATGTACTGTAATCTTTAATAGAAAAAACATATGAGGGCAATGGCTTTTTTTTAATAAGGCTTTAGTGTATGCCGTGTAGGTCTACACGCACTGTGTTGGCTCATCTAACGGATTGTAAAAATAAATAAGAAGCAAACACACATTTTACGAACTTTTTTAATGTTCATTGTTAGCATGTATAAACAATTAAACAAACGTCTATTTATATCTATATTCTGAAATGAACTGAAGGATCTGTTGGTCAACGGTACAGAAACAGAAAACAAAAGAAGCAGTGTGCTGTATCATGTATCGAGACAACATCCAGGCAATAACAAAGACTAACAATAAACAATGAAATCGCTGTTAATGTTAGCACAAGCTCCTTTTTTTAATCAACCTCCTACATCATTTTGAAAGACAACAAGTCCCTAAGAGTATTGCTTTAAGGCATTACGTTTATTGTGTGTTTGTGGAACTGTACACTTTCCAAGGGTCAACTTTCTAAAGAACTCTGCCTTCACCTCTGACCATGTAGGCAGTTTTTCTAAATAGAAGCTATTGTCACAATATATTTTCTTATTTTTCTATTCCTGTTTACAAATCATACCTTCTACTTGACTACAATTCATTTCACATTTTTATCCAAAGGATTGTTTTTTGTTTGCAAAGAACCATTTTGAAAAACGAAACATTATAAAATAGTACCTAAATAACAAAATATACACCCATTTGGACCTCGTCGTCTACTAACGCTGCATAAAGACAGAGCCCCTTAAATAGATAGAGGTTGAACTGTTTAAGTCCCCCTTGGGCCTGTTAAATTTAAACCATTCTAACGGTTAATAATTATCAAAACACCTGAACCTGAAATCGGTTCTTTGCAACGTAGAGGATCCTGTGTGTGCGTATTGTATAAAGGGCCCACTGTGGTTCATTGATTCTTCCAGAACCTAGAGTTGACCCCTTAACCCCAGTGCTCTGTAGCGCGTGTTCTCTGCCATGTCAGCTCGGTGCCGAGCTATTTTGGCCTGTCTTGGCTTCCTCCGTCCTCCTCTGCGCCCTCCCCCTCCTCACGTACCCTCTCGGTAACCCAGACCCCAGGATCCAGCCTGGACAGGGGGGCCCTCTGTTTGGAACTGGCTGGGTGGCTGTTTCTTCCTGCCAAGGACGCCTCACTCAGGACACTGACACAAAGACAAACCTGCGTGTCATTGTTTTTCTCTTTTGCCTGTTGAGCCCATCGAACAAACCCTCGAACTCACACTCACACACGCACACACAGGATCCTCTAGTCTACGTCACACATTACCAAGATCAAATGCAATCCTAAGAGATCTTTTAATGTGTTCTTCGTTATTGAACGTTATTATTATTTTTTTCAGATTCGACCAGTTGCGCTTAGCAGCTAACAACCTGAAGAAGCAGGCCACTAAGAAGAACGAAGGCAGTCTGGCTTATGTCAAGGGAGGCCTCAGCACCTTCTTTGAAGCCCAGGACGCTCTGGCAGGTGAGATTTGTATTCCTTCGCGCGTCTGTTGGGCTGGCAGAGCGAATGAGCGCTAATGAATACGCATATTTCAAAACTGTTATTCTTTAGCCCATTTATTTTTTGTTGCTCTTGTTTGGAAAGAGTGCCATGTGTTAGGTAAGACCCCCTTGACTACACCCACAGTCACACCAGTACGCGCTTGTGCACGATCTAAGAGACACATAAACACAGAGAAACATAGTTACCCCCGTTCTCCCATACACACTCACATACGTGAGTTAAACACCAGTTGATTAAAGAGCCCCATTTGGATAACATGCGAGGACCCTGCCGCAACGGGGGCGAGGTTTGCCAACTTCAACAGGCTTTATTTCTCGTCCATTAAATGGAGATCAGCAATACCTGCCGTTCAGTGCAGTGCAGCTCATCTCTACAGCTGCTCCCGGTCTCTAGACCTACTCCTAGTCTCTCCAGTGGCTGTTGTTCCGCCAGGTAGCTCCAATCATTGTTCCACTTTATCATTCATATGCTTTGTCTGTTTACTTTCCGCTCCCATATTGCCATCCTGTTACTTCCCTCGCACTATTTATAAGAAAATATGCTGCCTCTTGTCATTATTATTATTATTTCTTTCTCTGTTTGTGGCCCGTTTGGGGAAAGTAGCAGTGTTTTCATTGTTGGTAGCTGAATGTAAATAAACTGAGCAGCCAAACACAATGCAGGGCCCAAGCATTAGGACTGATAGGGCTGATAACGGGCGAGATATGAGCAACGCGAACAATACGCAGCCGTTCTCACGACGTCCCCTCTCCTGAGCGTGCCCAATCTGTGCCCATCGCCTCTTGGGAAGCGACAAGGTCAGTCACTGTACCACTGATGGACTCGGATGACCCGTTACCCAGGGAGTGGTTTCATGAAGGTGGTTCAGTGAATTGATTGCGATAATGTTAATGCCTGACCCAAGAGATTTGGAAGAGTGGTAGTGTGCTACCTTGTAGACAGCAGTGTATTCACTCCTAGCCAGGCGCAGTTAGTTTAGAACATGGTTGAATCCTTTCTTTCTCTGTCAAGTGTCTGGCAGTTCTCTCTGCGGTTTTTGAGTCTTCCCAATTAAACCTCAACTCCGGCGCAACTACAAAATACTTGGGGAAACCATACGTCCTCAGCCCCGTGGTTTGGGGTTATGCTCAGTCAGTTTTAAAAGTGGTGCGGGCTACTAATTGATGTTTAGCCTGTAGTGCTTCCAGCCCTCTCAATCACCCCATAAATTCCTGTATTTCTGCTCTCGTCCCATGTTTGTTTTCTCTTCTGCCTGCATGTGAGAATTTTATTGATGGCTCTCAGGAAAGTCTGGGTTTTTATTAATAGTGCAGTGCAGTGCCGATGGCTGGCTGGAAACGTACAGTGGCTGGCCAGATCTGGAAAGCATAACAAGCTACACGGAAGAGAAAAGTCACAGAAGGACGCAAATAGTTGCCTTACATCTTACGCATTGCACAGTTTCTCTCGTGCTCTCCCTGGCTGTCTTCCCTTTTCATTGATAGTTTCCTCTCGTATTTGCACTCGTTCAGTCAGAGGGCTGATGTGGGTCTCTCTTCCAATTGCATTAGTGTGAAATATTTCCATTCACTTTTAGAAACGGACAACTTGCTGTTCTATACTTACCCTCGCCATTCGTTTTAATGTTTGCTACTTCCTATACACATTGCTGTCCATCGTCAGCCAGGTCTAAATAAGGCTACATTAACAAACACAATCATGACTTTTTCTTAATAGTTTATAAAGATACATTGGACCTTCACGACGACGGCAATTCACGAGGTGAATTGCCTCTCCGCAAGAATACGAGTTGGTAAAGTGAATAGGGCACTCAGGTAAACGTATTATTGGGGCATGGGAATAGGGGGGTCTTGGAGTCTGCTCGGATTTACAGGGGATCAAAGGTCAGATAGTGAGAGGGGGGTTACACAGGAAACAACTTGTTCTATAAACTCTCCATATGAGCCCCAGTAGAAAGTGCTGAAGGAGAAGGGGGGGGGGGGGGGGGGGGGTAGGTAGTGGGGTAGGTTGGAAGAGGGGGGGACTGTTTTGTCAGCAAGCTTTGGGGAACAAATTGAACTATGCTCCTCAGTGTCTCCTGGGACACATCCGCCTGGGCCGATTGACTGACTGACAGACTGTCACGAAGGGGGAGGGGGGGGGGGTCACAAAAGAAATGTTGAAACTGGACGTTTTTTTCTCATTGTTGTGTGAAGAGGAAGTCTCCCGACAATACAGGAAACGACAAGCTACCGTGTTCAAGAAAAACGCCAGATTCCCAGGACCCGCTCCCTCAGTCAAAACATCTCCAGCTTTAGAATCCAGGGACGCTGTATTTTTATTCTTATTCAATCTTTTTCCTCGGGAGTCTCGACAGTACCAGGAAGTGGAAGCAGAAGCGCCAGCTCTTCCTCGGGGTCCGGGCTGCGCGTGTCATCCGGAGCCTGACCCGCCGCTTAGGTTGTTTAGGTTAGCTGTGACGTTGACGCCCACCCACCACCAACCCCCCATTCCCCCCCTCCCCCCTCTCCTGGATGTGTGTGTGACCGCTTGCAGAGGACACACAGCTGGCAGCGGAGTGGGGGGATGCTGGTAAGGGGAGGATGGAGGGGGGCGCAGACAAGAAGCAGACCTACCACGAGGGACTGAGACCGAGATAGTGTGTGTCTCTTCTTTTTTTTATTTTATGCATATGTATACAGTGCCTTGGATCCCTTTTTTCCCCTGTATAAACGGACCCTTCCTTACACGTCGTCTATGACTGCTCCACAGAGACTAGACAGGACTTAGAAGGGTGGGGGCTCCAGTGTCTCTGCCGATCCCTTCCTTTCGTAGCTTTCCTCGAGCCTCCAACCTGTAAGATGTGGCGCTGCATATGTACATACAGAATGCTTCTGTTCCCTTGTTGATTTCCCCAACATGAATGCTGAATGCGCAATATTAGATACACACATTTTAATATTGTGTGTATCAATATTCTCCCTGACTGTTTGTTATAAAGGTGTACTGTTACATGTATTTGTGTAGGATCGTACAGTGTAGGGCTAACGATTCGGTGTGCTGCTGAACCGTAGGGTTTAATTAATAATGAATGATAACAATATATATTGTTAAAATAATAACAAAAGATGTATTGAAACGTGAATTAAATCTTGCGTATGCAGTCGATTTCCTTTTGTTATTTGTCACATTGCTGCTTCTTTGACCCAACACTTAAGGCTGCTACACACTGTCGGCCATCTGAAACGTTTGTGGATACTCGGACTAGTTCGGGAACAAATCTTTTCCGTGTGTTCAGCTGTGCTGGAAACTTTTGGAACCACGCGGACAGTTTCTGGTCCGATTCAACATGCAAAGTCTGAGAGCGTTGGCATCTGAGGTTTCTGGCCTTTGATTGGTTGTGTGCTACTAGCACACAACCAATGATTCGCTAGCACACAACCAGCAAATCAGCGGGTGTGGGAGGTGCGGACTAGCGTCACGAAACTAGTGCCTGCATCTCGCGCAAGCGCAATATGTAAACACTACTGTGTAGTTGGCAGTAGTCTGCGTGGTGTGTTTTACTGCAACCTTACTGCCGAACGGTTTAAACGAGAGGCACCAGAGTGGTCGGATATAGGCAGTTGGGTGTTGGTTTGAGTCTGCGGTGTGTAGGCCCCTTTAGTAGGTAGCCAATCACAAAAACTTCTTGGAATGTCAACAAAAGCAAGTTAGCACATCGCTAATGTAGAGCCTGTAAAATGCCAGAAGTTTAGCCAGAGCCTAAAGACCACTGTTCTGTCTCGGGTCTGGGAACACTTTTGCTTCCCTGTAAACAGTGACAGCATCGGCCAAAGAGTTGTCGATACAAGTGTCACGGTATGTAGGCTCTGCTCGGACAACCCACACTATGACTCATCTGCGTGCCGACCTCAACCCCAGTGTGTCGGGGGAAATAGGAGAGAACAGCCAACGCAAAACGGGTAGCATATGTGTAATTTGCTATATAAAAAATATGAATAAAGTCAGCGATAGGTATGTTTTTTCGATTTTCCCTGCCTAGTTTGTAATGGCATTACTGAAATGAGAAGATTGTCATCGTGTGGGTATTTTCTTGGATCGTCAGGTATGTGTTTAGTGCATAGTTGAGCAGGCCTCCCAAACCTCCTCCAGTCCTCCTTCACTCTGTCAATAAACCCACCACTGCCCCTCTCCCTCACTACTGCACATGGTTTATTTATTCATATGGACAGCCAGGGTCTCTTTCTTCGCTCTCGCTCTCCATCGCTCTCGCTCCCCTGCCCTCCCTGCCAGTAAAGTCACATGTCCCCTCTTAGCATCATTTTTGCTTCCTAGCTCTCCTAGGGGGCCATGTTGAAAACCTGGTGTGCTGACCGTGGATGGTCAGGTGAACCCAGGAGGCCGTGTGGTTACGGTGGGAGAGAGAGACATGCTTTGGGCCAGAGTCGCGTGGGAAACTGGCGCGGACCAGAGGGGGGAGGGAGAGGGCTGACGGAAGTGTCTCCAGGCGTCTTGAGATCTTTGGGTTTGGGGGTGGAGGGGGTGGAGGTTATCTACCATCAACCACCGGGGTTGGAGCTGTTTATTGTTTTACCTTCACTTGCCGAAATTAAAATTGTTCCGGAATAGCTGGATGCAAAGTGGAATTTAGCATGACAGTGTGGGGAGTTGCTTCAGAACACAAAGAGAGCCATCAAAATAATTGTTGTAATATTTGTTTTTAATATGGCCTACCCTCTCTGCTTCCCACACACAACGTTTATGAACGCCTACAGTTATGCTCATGTTTATTCCCAATTGATTATTGAATAATAGGGACTTGTGTTTCAGCGATCCACCAGAAGCTGGAGTCAGACGGCACGGAGAAGGTGGAGGGATCCATGACCCAGCGTCTCGAAAACGTCCTCAACAGTAAGAAATCCGTCTCTCCAAGTGCCTAACCTCGAGGATAATTAGAAAGTCTCTTTGGTCTCAGGACAAATAGGCATTCATGATGCCAGCAGATGGCGTGTGGATCTGTTCCAAATAAGTTATTGTACAAAAGAACTGGGTTATTTTGTCCTAAAAAGTAGATTCATACATAGACATCCATGTCTATATCGCTTTGTTTTCCTGCTGCAAAGCCCAGAGTTCCTTTCTTGAAGTTATCCATTTGGTGGATTGCTGCAACTTTAAACATTTTCTAAAGTTTTCAGATGTACACATTTTTATTCTCTTGCCACATGGTAGATCCCTCATTTCCGTTGTATTTCTTTGCTTTCCATTTGCATACAAGTAAGCAATTGCTCCCACTGCCTATGGGAATCTTTATATAGGCGTCAGCATACCAGAAGGATAATACCATACTCGTAAAAATACATTGGCTGTTATGGAATAAATGGCCGGCAAGAAAAATAGATGGTATTTTCTAATATGATAATCTTAATGAATTAACACTTGAAAGCATAGGAAGTTTAGGTTTATTCTAGCAGCATCAGTTCAGCCTCATCCATTCAACACATTTGGATCTCACACCACTCACACACACATTATTAAAGTCCTTTGGCTGCACACCGAGCTTCATGTCAGCAGATCCATGGCCCTGTATGTGACTGCCATAACGGAGGGTCAATAAAGCTGGTTCCTTCTCCTCCCTGGGTCTAGGGTAAATAAACCACCCCGGCAGGACAAGGCTTTTCATCCCACCCGCCACAGTCATGTGGGTCCTCACCACACACACACACACCCACCCACCCACCCACCCACCCACCCACACACACACACACACACACACACACACACACACACACACACACACACACACACACACACACACACACACACACACACACACACACACACACACACACACACACACCAACCAGCCCACAGTGTGCCCCGGCCGAATCGCAACCTCATGACAGCTCGTCAGTAATGCCATGCACGAGAAATGTGAACTAGTCGTCTTTCCCCTCAGCCCTGTCTCTCACCTTATAGGGGACAGGGTGGTTTGATTGAAACAATTTGTTATTTGGGGCTTTCCCCCCCCCTAGCCCGCCACAGGCCACCCACAATGCGGAGGCGTAGCGTGCATAGTGTGGTCCGGTCGAGGTGGCGGTTGTCAGAGATAGCCGTCATATCGGTGCTCTGTGGCTCGGCCTGTCTCCTGGGTCAGACAGTCTGGACCATCAGGAGGAAAACCAGAGAGCCCCTATTTCAGGAGGGAAATATGGTGTCCATGTTTATTTCTGCAGTACCTCCTCTCCTCCTCCCCTACCGTCACCCAACACATACAATTACCAGCCCCTTGTTTACTCTGTGGCTCCTCCGTCACTCACTCACTTTTGTCACTCGCTCTCTCTTTGTCTCTCTGTCCCTCTCTCTCTCTGTCCGTCTGTCTGTGTCTCTCTCTCTCTCTCTGTCTGTGTCTGTCTGTCTGTCTGTCTGTCTGTCTGACTGTCTGTATCTCTCTCTGTCTGTGTCTCTCACTCTCTGTCTGTCTGTCTGTCTGACTGTCTGTATCTCTCTCTGTCTGTGTCTCTCACTCTCTGTCTGTCTGTCTGTCTGTCTTTGTCTCTCTGTCTGTCTATCTCTCTGTGTGTGTTTCTCTGTCTGTCTGTCTCTGTGTATGTGTCTCTCTGTCTCTGTCTCTCTCTGTCTCTCTCTCTGTGTCTCTCTCTCTTTCTGTCTGTGTCTTTCTCTATGTGTCTGTTGCTCTGCCTGGTAGGGGCGAGCGACACTGCAGACACTCTGTTCCAGGAGGTGCTGGGACGGAAGGACAAAGCGGACTCCACCCGCAACGCCCTCAACGTCCTGCAGAGGTTCAAGTTCCTTTTTAACCTGCCACTCAACATAGAGCGCAATATCCAGAAGGTAAACACACACACAAACACAACTAAGCACACCAGGGTCAGAATTGAATGGGGCTTGGGGCGTTGTGGAAGAAAATATAACTGCCACCAAAAGTGGGATGACAAAGGCTTTTAAAGGCCCCTGTGAATCAAGAACTTGGTATTTGACTCTCACTGTGGGTCTTGATTTTCGTTTCAAAGTTATCCAAATATTTGTTAAATGCCCTGGAAATGTATTACACTGAGGCAAAGAAATGTACAAATATTTGTCATCCATTAGGTGGGGCTAAAGGGGCTAAAATGAGAAGTGATCACAGTTGCTTGGCAGTACAAAAATCAAAATCAAAAAATCTAATGGTCTTTACTAGGGCTGAACGATTCGGGGAAATAATCGAATTGCGATTATTTCGACCAATATTGCGATTGCAATTTTCTTTTTAAAGTTCCTTATGTTCTGTTATATTCACTAAACAAGCAATTAATCCTTCTGGTGTATGACAAACATAACACAACATAGGAAGCAGTCAACATATAAACTACTCATTCCTTTTTGCCAGGCCTATGTGTTGAGATGAGTTGATATTATAATACCTTTATTTAACTATTAAATTGTAAAATAAAAATGAATACGAAACTTACTGATCCCAAGTCAGTAACAGAAACAAATCTCCCCCCCCCCCCCCCCCCCAAAAAAAAACGCAGCCTTTGCGATTTGCATATCGCGTTCTATTACATCGCAATGTCGGTTTAAATTCGATAAATCGTTCAGCCCTAGTCTTTACCAGCCAAAGCTTGTAATATCCAGTCACAATTCTGTCCTTTCCTAGGGCGATTACGATGTGGTGATCAACGACTATGAGAAAGCCAAATCCCTGTTTGGAAACACTGAGGTGCCCGTTTTCAAAAAAGGTGAACCCGTTTTACCAAGGTTAATTATTTTCAGTATTATAATTTGTCCTGGTTTCTTCCTGAATGATCCCCGCCGACAAAAGACCTACAAAAGGATCACATCATTTCATTAAACTCTGTTTTGGCTCCCTGTGTCCTTCCGTAGTGTACGCTGAGGTGGAGATGAGGATCGGGGCTCTGAGGAGCCTGCTCTTGGAGAAGCTGTTGGAGACCCCGTCCACCCTCCACGACCAGAAGAGATACATCAGGTCTCTGCACGCATGCGCTCTCTCCGTCAATGTAACAAGGAAACAATATTCACACATCCCTGCTCATGATTCATTTGGTCTTTTCTGAGGCCCTGCAATACATGTTGGTGCCAGGGCACGGTCAACATATTTTTAACCCAGTTGACCATGACTAGTGTATCCTTACAACTCCTAGAACCACTCCATTGAAGGCCCTCTTGTTTCCTGAACCCCGCCTTTCCATTGTCCCTGGGTCTTCACTGATCCCGTCAACCTTCTGTTCTTTCAGTCCCTCTTGTCCTTCTCCTCCTTCTTGCTGCATGTTTCTTTGTCTTTTCATGTTTTCTTTGCGTTCATTTAGTTTTGTCCTTTCTTTCTCTCATGTTCTGTCTTTTCTGTTCCTACTTTCTTCTCACGTTCTAGATTTTCTCGATCCCACCTATCCGTCCATAGTTGTGGTCTCTGGGCCGGTTTATTATTGTTGAGAGCGATCCATCGGGAACAGAGAGAGAGAGCGGCTATCGACCGCACGGCCCATCTTTCATGCCGGCGCATTTAGCGCGTCTCTGAACGCCCACGGGGCTCCTGTTTACTCTCCTTGTGGCGTGAGTGGGTTGGCGGGTTGGGTGGGTTGGTGGGAGTGATGGACGTGCACGCATCCCAGGCACATGTCCGCGCACAACAGGCCTGTAAGAACTGCCTCTGCGCGCCTGCGTCCCTACGCAAGGATTTTGAAGGACGGCCCCTAACGAGGAACAAACGAGTGAGCGAGCAGAGGCTGCTGCGGCAGGCGACCGGAGCCAAGCCGCAGCCCTGGGAGTGACTCAGCCCTGCGCCCCACGGATCACTGGGGGGATGCCCAGGACGTAAACATCGGCTGAGGGGATGATTAGGGCTGGGATGCGATGAGATGGGATGTTTGATGTGTTTTTCCCTGAGGTCTTGCCATAAGGAAAGAGATTCTGTTGGGAGAAACCCATAGCCTCGTTTTCTATGCGTTTTTTTAAATCATTTTTTGATTGGTTTTGATATTCTGTGTGTTGTTTTTTTTGTGCAGGTACCTGTCTGACCTCCATGCTCCAGGGGACCCCGCCTGGCAATGCATCTACGCTCAGCATAAGTGGATCCTGCAGCTCCTGCAGAACTGCAGGGATGAGTTCATTACTGGCCAGAGAGGTAACTTACTATAAACACACACATTTACACACTGGAATTGACTCACCCTCAGAATGTAAAGTCCCTATTTAGCATTTCTCATCAGTGTTGAGTGTCATGTGAATCTCGTTCTGGCTCAGAGTGCCGCACCCCAGCTGCTATTCTGCTGCAGTGGTTCTCTTCTGACCTCCCTTTCCCCACTCTGTCATCCCCCCTTTCTCTCTCGCTCGCTTGCTCTTTTTCCCCTCGCCATGCCTGTGCTGCTAGAGGCCGCAGCATGTTTATTTTCTTACATCCGAATGGATAAGATGAAAGTGTGTGTGTGTGTGTGTGTGTGTGCGTGCTGATGTGGTTGGGGAGGGGGTTAACTTGGATTTAGGTTACATGGCCTGGCATATTAGCGCATACAAACACACATGCGCACGCACATGTACATTGAATGCGGCCGCACAGATGATTTGGAACAATTAATCCCAATTAAGATGTTTCTCGCTTTGAATTATCAGACCAGGGGGGGAAATGTGGATGTAAAACTGTCTGTTCAGGAGAGAACCACGAGCTACTCTAGCAATATGTCCGTACACACACACACACACACACACACACACACACACACACACACACACACACACACACACACACACACACACACACACACACACACGCGCACACCGTAGTTTGACACACAGACTCATACGTACGTGCAGAGTGCGTGCTCTGTGGGTGGCTGGCTCACATAGTGGAGGTGGAATATAAACATGTCAGATGCTAAGGCTAACAGTAGTTTCCGGGGCTCAGGTTGATTGATCAGCAGTGCTGATGCGCTCGCTCACTGCTGTTGCTGCTGCCTCAGTTCAAACAAACCCTCCTTATCATGTCCAGGGAAAGGCCCCCTTGGTGGGGGCACGATAAACAGTCAAATGAATCTTCAGATTACATACTTACTTACATACTGTACATATATTTGGGCTCTGTGGGCCACTTGTACATACCTAGCTCCCATGCGCACGCAAACACATGCATGCACACGCACACACATGAATGCCACTGTCTTGTCATTTCTTAAAAAAATATTATGCTTCATGCTTTGAATGCCCCCGTAACATAGTTATATAAGATTTGCAAAGCCTTTCTGGTTTTATATAATTTTCTGTCATAAATCCCCAAGATTCTATCAAATGGAAATAATAAAAATGCCCAAAATGAATTACAAAGGGGCAAAAAAGCCCATTAAAAACAAATGTGAATCTCCTACCCTGGTGCACAAGCATGTTAACACACATACGAACGCGCGCACAGACACAAGCACAGGCACACTTGTCTTTGTTCATCAGTCTTCTTGGTAGCCCCCTCCCACCAGGTTTTTTTTTCTGCAGCAGCTGTCTCCTGTCGCCCCTCTTGTCACACTCTTCAGACGAGGACCCTCTTTCCTCTAACACATACACACCTGGTAGCTGTTTACCGCACTGTCCCTCCTCGCCCATCCTTTCCCCCTGCCCTTCCACCACCAGCCCTCTTCCCCCCGATCCGTCTCCCGCTCTCTGCGTACCACCCTACCCTGGCCTGGGTACAGAAAAACGCTCTCAGGAACATCCCTCAACCTGAGCAGCCCACAGATACCCACCATTAGAAACCACATCCACCCACCCCACAAACCACACACACACACACACACACACACACACACACACACACACACACACACACACACACACACACACACACACACACACACACACACACACACGTTTACCACCCTGCCACGCCTGCTCTAACAGAGGGCGTTAATTTCTCCCCGCCAGCATTCTCTCCCTCTTGTTCTTCATTCTTGTTCCACAACCGTCTGCAAAACCTCTGCCCAAGCCTGCATTAAAAAGTAGATAAAGGGATTTACAAATTAATATATTTTGACTTTCATCCTTTGCGGACAATGTCCTTACTTAATCTGTAATTGTTGTGAGGGAAAACGGCCAGATAAATGTAGCCAGATGTTATCTTGATGACAAAAGCCCAGAATGTATTCGTTCTATAATTGAGCAGTATGCACTACATTCAATCCATTGCAGGTGTAGGTAGAGGATAAGGTGGTGTTGTCCAGATCCTGTTCTGCAGCCATGTTAGCTGCCCTCACTCCTGGGTCCATCTGTCTCTGTTTCAATGTAAATCCTGAATCTGGGATGTGAGGAAAGTGGAGCGGGCCTGGAGTTGCTTCCGAAGTGTCTCTAAATGCTTCCATCGTGCACGCTCTTGTTATGGCAATCTGGCTGTGCCCGATCCAATTATACACTGTGGTGATCTGATTTCCTGTACAACGCTGTGCCTGCCAAGGTCAATACAATTAGCGGCAAATTGTGTCTATAGGAAAATAACTTTGTCAATGCACACTGATCCCGGTGTTGATACGCTGTGTCGGAGCAACATGTGGTCACAGTTAAAGGCTCAGCCCGTCCTACTCTGGGGTGAATCTGTTAATTATTACCAATCAATTAGCAAATTCTTAAGGGGTGTGTGTGTGTGTGTGTGTGTGTGTGTGTGTGTGTGTGTGTGTGTGTGTGTGTGTGTGTGTGTGTGTGTGTGTGTGTGTGTGTGTGTGTGTGTGTGTGTGTCATAACCCTAACCCTGGTAGAATATAATTGTGGTTATCTATTCGCTGTGATATATAGTGTATACAAACGACATTGGGGGATGTATGTGTCCCTATCTGTGTGTGTGTGTGTGTATATAAGCAGAAAGTAGGCATGTGTGTGTGGTAGAATAGGAATTGTGGTTATCTATTCGCTGTGATATATAGTGTATACAAATGACATTGGGGGATGTGTGTGTGCCTATCTGCATGTCTGTGTGTGTATAAGCCGAAGGTAGGCATGCGTGTGTGTGTGTGTGTGTGTGTGTGTGTGTTGGGGGTTGACGACCTTACGGGGAACAGGAAGCCCATCACCCTGCAGAGGAGCATCAGCCCCAGGAAGTCTGCAAAGACAGAGGCTCATTTTTTACACAAATACAAAGAGCAAAGAGATATGTAAATATGTCATTTGATCAATTAGTTCAAGCAACAATTCAGAATACTCCATTGCAATAGAACGCGCGCACACACACCCAGGCACACCCACCTACACCCACAACCACGCACACCCAAACATTGTGCACGTTGTAGGTTCAACCCCACGTTAAATCTATGCACATGCTAGTATGGAGGACGCCATGTTCAACCCTCACACCTGGATCAACAGCAGTTCTCGGGCATGTAAAAAGAGCAGAGGAACTGCTCCTGGAATGAGAGGACTGTATTGTCCCCCAAGTGGGGTTGCGTGTGCATGGGCTTATGTCGTGATGTGTGTCTGCACTCGCTTAAGTGTGCCTGTGTTGCACCTCAATGAAGAGAATGTCTCATGGTCTTTAGCCTGACTCATTTGGGGGTTTCCTCAGAAATCAAATCTGCATGCATGAGACTGGAGAACCAAAGAAACAACGTAATTGCAAATCTATTCGGCTTGGGTATTTTGCAACCCCAATGTGTAAATTTACAAGTGTACGTGACTCATCGGCTCGCTGTGCATGAGTGCGAGTAACTCGTGTGTAGGAGAGCTGGAAGCCGCCTGCCGCTGGGGTTGCAATAAGGATACATAGGCGGTGCATACTGTTGCACGTCTCCTTTAGTTTTTTTCTTTAGCTGGGTAGTAAGATGTACGAGTTTCACTTTTGCATCACCATTAATGCATTTCCTCTAGATGCTATTTTCTTGGGAATCATTCCAACGGAACGGGGTAGTGGGAGTGGGAATTGCTGTTGGGATAAGTCCATGCAGCTTTGTTCCACCGTGTGATCTTATATCGCCATCTAGTGGCGCCTTGCTGCACCTCATTCGTGAGCGGGATAGGGTCAGATGTTTCCCGGAGCCCAGCGAAGGCGATCAAAAACCAGGCTGACACCCCGGTGTGCACAAACAGCCCAGTTCCCCCCCTAGCCTACCCTCCTAGTCTCAGGGTCGAAACAGCGGGACATTCTCTCAACGGCTTGCCAGAGGAGAGGCCGGACCAGAAGACAAATAAAGAGAGGTGGGGAGTGCCTGGGGAGGTCTGTTTGGTGTGAAAGCCTGCCGAGGCTCAACCAGGAATGTGGAGTTATGAAATTGAGATATTTGATTATTTGATATCCAAAGTATGTTATCTTATTAATGCGAGTTCACTTCTCAAATTAAGTTTTCTCTCTCTCTCTCTCTCTCTCTCTCTCTCTCTCTCTCTCTCTCTCTCTCTCTCAGTGGGTGTCGGGGCTTTGGACCTCGACGGGGATACCCGACCCTCGGCTCTAAGGATGAGCCACACGGCCTCGTTGAAGAGGGGGGGCAGCCTGCGTACGCCACGTCCCAGCAGTGAGTCCCTGTTTCAGAACTTGTGTTTGGGTATAAAAATGCCCTGTGCTGCACAGCAGGTATACTGTATGGAATGTATTTTTGTTAAAAAGTGGTCTGTCTGTGTGTGCCTGTTTGCGTGCCACAGCCTGGCGTTTTGAGACCCCTCAACAGGTGCAGTTTGTGGAGAAGCTGTCGGACGTGGTCATCGGTCAGCTGCCTAACTTCTGGAAGCTCTGGATCTCCTACGTCAACGGGAGCCTCTTCAGCGAGGTCAGGCCCAAGCGTCTTTATTCATGTAAAGAAATCCATGCCAGACTCAACCAATTGGAAAGCAATGAATGAATGAGTTAATTAAATATTTATTCAGTATATGATGAGTGGACGATCAGTATGTTCAATGAGACACTCTATTCAACGCACATGCCAAGTGTGAGGATTGAAGACAATAGGCAGTCTACCTTGCAAGCTACAAGGCACAACCAGACTCCTTAACCCAACACATTCTGTCATGTGTTAGGGACCAAAGGCTCATGCAGCTTAGGGAAGTTTATCATGGAACCGTTTCATGTAGTTATTCCGTTAACATAATGACACGCTGATAATGTGGCAAACCTGTCTGATATGAATCAATGGTAGTTGTTTCCATCCTGCTATGACTTAAACTTTTCATATTGGGATCCTATTCACACCCTGAAACTGCAGACCGGAGAGAAGTCCGGCCAAGTGGAGAGGTCCAAGAAGAATGCCCGGCAGAGACAGAATGATTTTAAGGTGTGTTGCACTTTGCACATATTCATTCCCAAAGCATGTTCAGATTCTATCTGCATCACCTGTTTCTATAACAAACACAACCTAATGTGTGTGTGTGTGTGTGTGTGTGTGTGTGTGTGTGTGTGTGTGTGTGTGTGTGTGTGTGTGTGTCTAGAAAATGATAGAGGAACTGACCCACCGGCTGGTGAAGCTAGTGCGGGGGGCCCTCCTGCCGGCCACGCTTCCCCCGGGGGAGCTGGGTCTCTACGGGGGCTGGGAGAACAAGACAGAGCTCACGGGCCTCTGGGTGACGCAGGTCATCCACACCGTCAGGTACGGCACCACCACCACTGCGTGGAAACTGACATGTACCGTAGTTGCTTTTCTGTTTCCAATTGACCTCATCCATCCCGGCAATGTTTTGATATATATATTTTTCAAACTGAACCGTTATTTGTGATTATTCGTAATTGTCATTAAAGGGTAGGTAAGTCTTTTTTAAGCTGGAGAACTTCTGCCTATGAGGAAATAAGTTACTTACAAAGCAGTCGTTTATGATGCAGTCGTTTATGACTGTCCTTACAGTCATAAAGGTTGTAGATCAACTGAAACATTGGGTGGCATAGGACCAGATGAGCTTGAGCTTCTTGAATTCAAACGGGATTTCCCCCTATTATTAAAACATTACTTTAGATTTGATCAAAATAACCAAAGGTTCACCAAGACCCACTTATTCAGTTTTCTCCTGAATTAAGTGATTATGGGGCTTTAGATTTAGCCATTTCACTGACTATGGCTCAATGAACCATCTCTCTCTCTCTCTCACTCACTCACTCGCCAACTTCTTCTCCCTCCAGGTGTTGCCATGATGCTCTAGCCACACTGGAGATTCCCAATGATCTGTTGCAGGTGATCCAGGACCTGCTGCTGGACCTGAGAGTGCACTGCCTGCTGGTCAGCCTGCAGCACACCACCGAGGGTGAGGGCCGCCTCACCTGCATCGGATACTTCATCATTTGTACAAGGCCTCAGCGGCTGGTTGCTTGCAGAACTATTGGTTGATAAAAGCGTTAATAATAAAAGTGAATGGTTAATATAATATTACATAAAATTAATTAACCCCATGTCGTAAAGGCTATTATTTTTTTGAATCACAGTGATATAGGGTTGTACATGCGTATGTATGTGCCACTGTGCGTATAAAAATGTAAAATCGAACCACGTTTATTGTTAGGAAACTTTATCCGTGACTTCAAGGGAAGTTGATCGGATGTTCTTGTTTTTTCCCTCTTCAGATGTGAAGAAGCTTGCTGAGAAAGAGGATTGGGTGGTTGATAATGAGGGACTCACCAGCCTGGTAAGGTCACTCCACCACAACAGACAACCTGTTGTTTGATGTAGAGCAAACCCTGATAACCAGAGAATACATTAGAATAAGGCCTGTTGTTCTTGACTAAGTCAATGAGTTAATAATGCCTTTGTCATCACATCATGATAAGTTGTATCCATGTTTTTGATTATCTAAATAATTTAGATAATCTCGATTTATTTAGATGTTAGTTTTGTGCTGCATTTCTTTGAAATTAGTACGTACTTAATTGTGTAGCATCTGCAGTAGCTGCTATCATTGCTGTACACAGGGAATGGGTTAGCCTAGCGATTGTTAGTACTTGCACTTGGTTTTATGAACATCTTTACTGTACTGACAGCGATATATTGTTTCACTTCTTATGACAAATGTACTTATTAATTCATACATTTTATTGTAAAGTAACTACCAATAATGAAATCTTACTAACACATTTAAGCTTAACCACTGTGGCTACTTTATAGGACATACCCTTTTTTTTATGTATTCATGAAAATTACTACTTCTCAAAACTAAAAAAACAGGCAAAGCAAAAGCAATTGACTTGAGTTGCAACATTGCATATGCATAGCCTTCCAATCTAATGTCCCAGAGCAAACTAAACTGCTGAGGGCCAAGACATTTCTTTATATTAAACCGTTTGTTTTGTGTGGAAACAGGAAGAGTAACGTTTGTTCTTAATTATGACTCCGACACCTTACACAGATAAATGCTTTGCTGTTTCTGTTCATCGGTGGTATATTGATAGCAAGACGTTATTAATGTCGTCCCTGTTGATGTTCTTTGTGCCTGCTGTCCTGTGCAGCCCGCCCAGTTTGAGCAGTGCGTGGTCCAGATGCTACAGTCACTCACAGAGCCCATGGAAACCAAACCTGGGGAGATCAACGTAAGATTACCACAGATGGTTCGGAGTATCTTCTCAGCTAATCATCCTGCCTTCATCATGTTAATCCTCACACCGCCATAAGCAACCGTCTCTCTATTTAATGATATTTAAGAGAGATTCAAAATCTTTGAAGCAAGAAGAAAATACCCAATAGCTGGGTGGAGCCCAAGTCACTTTTTAAACTGAAGCATCCATCCGACTCTTATCTGATGCCACAGAGTGTCTGTTCCATGTGGAACTGTTTTTGTGTCTCCTGTAGGTTCTCCAGCTGGATCTGGCCCAGGACCGTGCATCAGAGCTGTGCGTGGTCATCATGAAGGTAGGCCGTACGCCCCCCCTCCTCCTAGCCATGCATACAGGGCATCCCATATGTTAAACGAGGCTAAGGCTGCCCTATTACGATTGTAACACAGCCATAGTCTTTTTGGGGGGATTCCGATTAAAGACCTACCGCTCGATGATTAATACAAAGGCAAGTCAGAAATTGGTCTCATTAATTCTTGAGACTGGTTGAAAACTAAAGATGCGCTCTTTTATGAGGATGTCTTTCCATTCAAATGAGTAATGCGTCCCATGTGTGAAATGCAGGCCTTCATCAGCTGCATGGAGCAGCTGAGTATGAAGACGGACAGCGACAGTTCCCAGTGAGTGCCCCCTGTGTATATCCCTGTCTGTATTCACATGTACATTTGAATGCAGTAGAATCACAAACATGACAATCAAAATAAATCTGCACTCGTGTGTGTGTGTGTGTGTGTGTGTGTGTGTGTGTGTGTGTGTGTGTGTGTGTGTGTGTGTGTGTGTGTGTGTGTGTGTGTGTGTGTGTGTGTGTGTGTGTGTGTGTGTGTGTGTGTGTGTGTGTGTGCGCGTGCGTGCGTGTTTTTACTATCAGCACGTCGGTGGACCTCGCCTCTCCGAACACCTTCAGCAGCGCTCGGGAGGAATTCAGTCCCACGCCGGTGAGTTTCTGGGGGTTCCTCAACAGTGTGCTTTGGTTTGTGTTTCCTGGTCGTTGCATTTCGTGTAATAAGCGTTTGACGCAGAGGCTGAGCGAAGGGCAACGGAGGAAGGTGGGGGAGGGGTGCAGGGAACATCGGGGCGCCTGGTGTTTCTGGTAAGGGGAAGTCAATGGAGGTGGGGGTTTCCCGTGGTCTCATATTCGAGCAGGGGGGTAACAGCACCAGCCGGGCCATGTTGTGAAGGTCTGAGACTCAGACAGCACACCATGATTCCTCACCTCACCGCACTCCCTTTTTATATTCAACCTTTGTATTAGGGCTGTCTCTGAGAAGCAATTTCGTTTGTCATCTGAAAGCAATTCACCCACACTATGAAGTCGACCATTAGTCATACGATCATTTTTTCACAAGTCATAAGCGTGGTGTTTATTATGAAACATTTATGTTTACTTTGTTTCTATGTAATTTTATATATAACATTTGGATGTCAGAAATACCCCTAAACTGTAATCTAATAAACTGCCCAATCCTCTACAAGTAGGCCCAGGGTTATGGCCTACAGCAGCGGTTTATTTGGTGCTGAAAAATCTGAAAATCTGCCAGAACCCAGAGATTTTTCACAGATTTTAAATCAGTTCTAATATACTTGATACTGTCTAAGGGCGTTACACCCACTGTTAGGGCAATTTTGAAACAAGAGACCTATGTGGTTGAACTGCGTTTTTAGTTTGGCTTTTGTTAGGCGCAGGGTACTTTGTAATCGGCCTATTATGTAGCAGTATGGAACAACACAAAATTGTGTGTAGTAATCAGCCCCGAAACGTTAACGGCCCATCGGGAATTCTCCCGTCTCTCCCGATTACGTGTGTGTGTGTGTGTGTGTGTGTGTGTGTGTGTGTGTGTGTGTGTGTGTGTGTGTGTGTGTGTGTGTGTGTGTGTGTGTGTGTGTGTGTGTGTGTGTGTGTGTTTAGGCGTTATTCGATAGCCTGGTAATGTGTATAGGCCTACTTACAGTAGGAATATTCATACTGGTTTAAATAATAAATGTTATAGTATTTCCCATCTTTGCTGAGCAAGAGTTTTGTTCGAAAGTTCAGTGATTGAAACAAATAAAAGCCTGGGCTATTGAAGTTTTACGGTAGGCCTACCACTGTCCTGCACCTACCCGATGTCAAGTGGACCGGGTTGAATTCAATGCGGCTCTTCTTACTGTCCTTCTCAACACTCTCTGATCTCACTAAAAGGCTAGCAGCAAGAAAGAATAGAATAGAAAAAAAAAGTGTGATTAATCGCGAGTTAACTAATGCCGCTTTTCCACTGCATGGTACCAGCTCGACACGACTCGACACGACTCGACTCAGCTCGCATTTTTTGCGTTTCCACCGCGGTACCATGGTATCTGGTACCTGAAGTGGCTGCTTTTTCTAGTACCTACTCGCTCTAGGTTCCAAGCGAGCTGAGCCGATGCTAAAAGGTGACGTCGGCAGACGGCCGGCGACTGATTGGCCAGAGAGTGTGACGAAGTCACGAGAGCGACATGGCAACCATGCTGGTAACATCCATAGCAGCGCGCAGCCAACATGTTCCACTTCTCCAACTTCTTCAACATGCCAGCTAATAATAGTAATGCGATCGATGTCCTCCATTGTTGTTATGTGGGTTCTGTCCATGTGTGGGTTGCGTATTTGTTGTTTGCGTCGCGTACACAAATACGTCACGGCCCTTTCGCGCAGCCGACCCCGCCCACGTCCAGGAGGTACTATTTGCGGTGGAAAAGCACCCGTGCTGCTACCGTGTCGAGTCGTGTCGTGTCGAGTCGTGTCGAGTCGAGCTACATGTGCGGTGGAAAAGCGGCATAAGACATTAATGTGATTAATCGTGATTACAATTTTTAATCGCTTGACAGCACTGATATATATATATATATATATATATATATATATATATATATATATATATATATATATATATATATATATATATATATATATATATATATATATATATATATATATATATATATATAAAACCTATTTATCAAAATAGATTTTGTATGATGTATATGAATCATCTTCCCTTCCTGTCTATGTGTGTGTAGGAACAGCGTCTGCTGATCATCCTCAGCAACTGCCAGTACCTGGAGAAACACACCTTTATCAACCTTGCCGAGCACTTTGAGAAGCATGGATTCACAGGCACAGAGAAGATCACACGGGTTAGTGAGCGATCAATTGGGTTGAATTGACCGCAAATTACCTTGAGTCTTTCGTCTTGTGTAGCGAAAGAAATGGATAAAAAATGCATTTGTGGTGATGACTGTAGGTTTGACCCGCCGTTTGCATTTGGAGCTTGTGGTGCGACCGGTGCTTCGTGGAAATCACTTTGGTTTAGATTGGTGGGAAATGCTCTGTGTGATGCTGCATGTATGTTGCCAATGAGATGGCATCGCTCTGCCCAGCAAGGGCATAAATATTAGTCATGTAAGTCACATTGAGCTAAAGGTCAGTTGCATCTCATTTCCACTCATCTTCAACTCCCATTTCCCTTCTCTCAAAACACACTCGTTGACACTGCACGTATACAAACAGACACACTCAAACATTATGACTAATGGGGGATGAATCGCACAGCAAAAGTGAGAGTGTCTGTTTTGCCTTCTGGTAAAAGCTCATTTGAAAGTATTTATTTAATTTTGTAACCTAGTAACCTAACCGATTGATAACAATAACAAAGGGTGTGAATTATCTTTCAACAACGGGCCATCTCTGCCTTTTAACAGTGTGTGAATCAATGCACTACAAACCCAACATTAAAAGTGAAATATATCCACCAGTTGTTTCCTCATTGATGGTTGCTGCGGAACAAATGCAATAAAACTCACATATTTGGTCTTGAATATCTTTGATGGTCACGTGAATAATGCATCTGGATGCAGTTTTATTGAATTCCTTATTTTTTTTTGATTATTTATCAATTTGTTTTATCACTATCACAGCCTTCCTAAGGCTGCAGTTTCAGTCCTGCAACTATGGAAGTATCCTTTTAATTTCATTCCCTTGCTCTGCTGCAACATTCACAACCCAGATGGGTTCATTCATGATGGTTTAGGGTTCCTCCCACACATGGCAGCCGTATGAATGAAAAGGTCTTTGCCTCAAGCGCGTCCTTTATGCTGCATTGAAGAGCCAGCGCTCAGTGAATGTTAACACACAGGGAGCCGGTGGGCAAATGGCACGCTGATGCTCTCTAACCCCCCTGTCTGTTGCCGCGGGAGCAGGCCAGCAGGGAGGCGGTGCGTGACCTGGACCAGACCTTGTTTGACGCCTACATCCAGAGGAAGTCTGACCCCATCGTGGGCTCCCTGGAGCCCGGCATCTACGCCGGATACTTTGACTGGAGGGACTGCCAGCCACCTACAGGTACGCCAGGGCAGGGCTTCCCAAACTGCCTGTGAAGAGACGCACGGCCCAGGACACACCAGGTGTTGTTGTTTTTTTTGCAGTCAAATTAGTACTTCATTCTGATCACAGATTAGAATGACCGAAAAAAACAGGCAACAGGCAATACTAGCCTGCTAATAAAACAGTCTTACCCACTCCACAGTACACCCGAGGCAAATCAACTTTAACGCCAGACGGTCGATGTAAATGTCTGTGTTGATAGAATAATGTTAGAAATAAAACCAACCTTGCATATTTTTCAGATTAATAGATTAATCATTTTGTTATCATTAGTTCACAACAGATAAATAATTTAGTCTAATTTCAGTCTTCAATCATTGTTCAAAGCGTGACCAACAGTTTGAATCCCAATAATCCCAAAATAAAATTAAAAAAAAATTCAGAAGGGATCCTGTAAAAGTATAAGCAGCGGGGTATCTCTGATCCAGCAGCCCCACTGTAACAGAAGACGGCACAGCCTGTGCCGTAAACAACAACTTGAAGGGGCGGAGTCATGCCTTTCCTGTTTCATTACGGACATATTTTAAACTCATTTGCACGAGTTAAAGAATCTTTCAGCAAGGCTTTGGTTGAGTGTGTTTCTAGAGAGGAAGGTCTGTCACGCCGTTTATTTGAAACCATTACGAAATGCTCCCATGCAGCTTACTACCATCGGCTGACTTTTTGTTCCACGATCACGTGCTTACAGGCCCTCGCTTACAGAGCCCCGCGATAGGAAATGAAACGTCCTGTTCCCCTAGATCTGAGCTCCTCTGAGTGTAGACTTTCATCTAAAGTGTGCTCCGTGACTCTAGTAGGTGGGGAACTTCTGGGCCCTGGGCTCTGTTGTGGTTCCTACCTGTTGTCGTATCTCAAGAAGGACTTCTTTTATGTGTTGCTGTAAGGCTTAAGCCAAGGTTGCACTGAGTCACCACCTCCCCACGTACACCATACCGTAGGACACTCCTGACCTTCCTCTGCTTTGTTTTGAACCTGTATTGTGGAGAATTAGAGATGCACGTCCCTGTTTTGTGTGTGTCTGTGTATGTCCATGTGTGTTCCACCAATTCAGCCTGCGTGTGTGCATTTTTTATTATTGTATTTAACAAAAGAGGAACAGTACAGGTGGATAAACCACAATTTTAGGATGTGATACTTTCAATTGAGTTGAGTTAGTCAGTTGAATAGCTACAATTCCACACCGTTTACCTTCAATAGATTTACAATGGCCAAAGAAAACAAACCTATATGTGTGTGTTTCTATCCGTCTAAGTATTACACTGGAGACCATGAACCATGAGTGTTCAGTATTTGGCTCAAAAGGGTCCGCCAGTAGTGTCCACAAACCAACGGGCTCCAGGGACATTATCTCTGTCTGTCTCCAGCTCTGGGACTCAGCATGCGTGTTTCTTCTGTCTTAGGTGTGAGAAACTACCTGAAGGAAGCGCTGGTCAGCATCATCACCGTGCACGCTGAGGTACCAGCCCCGCCTACCACAGAATGACCAGATCTCTAACACTCTGCAGCACTTGGGCTGCTGATTACAGCCAGACTTCACGTCAGCAGCCAAACGCTTCACTTAATCTGGTTTCGTCTTTGGATAATTTGTAGTTTTTTTTAGACAGACGATAGTGTCGTCATAATCAGCGGATATCAATAGTGTGTTTCATTACAACGCGTCAGTTTATTTTGCATAATATGTTCACACATGGGTGGCTTTTGTCTGTCTCTTTTGTGTTTTAAACATTGGGCTATACCTTTGCCCTCCATCTCAAATGTGAAACCTCATTCGCCTTTGATCCTTCCCTCTCTGTTACTGTCTCTTACTCGCCTCTGTCTTTCACTCCCTCCCTCAAACACATTCACACAGGTCTTCACTATTTCCAAGGAGCTGGTGCCAAGGATTCTATCCAAAATAGTTGAAGCGGTCGCCGAAGAGATGTGTCGTCTGATGCACTGTGTGCCCTCTTTCAGCAAAAACGGAGCCATGCAGGTATGAATGTCACACACACACACACACACACACACACACACACACACACACACACACACACACACACACACACACACACACACACACACACACACACACACACACACACACACACACACACACACACACACCCCTCTCTGTCTCTGTCCCTCAGAAACTACGCATTAGTGAGCGATAACCTATAACCTCTGAGTAACCCTACAGCACTTGCAGGGGCTTTACCTATAGCTTCTGGAAGTACCAGTGAATCTATATTTATCAGGCCTTTCCCCTCCGTCTCCATCAGGCCCGTCTGGAGCTGTGGGCACTGAGAGACGCGGTGGCCTGCTACCTGACCGCCGACAGCAAGTAAGCACATGTTCACACCTGCACACGCACACGGTCAAACATAAATACCACGAGCCCTGTCACACGCGCACACAGTCACACACACTAGCAAACACCATAATTTAGGAGTCTAGGACATGAACCGTTTTCACAGGTCCTAGCCCACACACACACACACACACACACACACACACACACACACACACACACACACACACACACACACACACACACACACACACACACACACACACACACACACACACACACACACACACTCTGAACCAGATTGCTTTCACTTCCTGTTCGTAAGCCACCACCAAGTAATGTAAATGTGACTCGTTGGTGTGCGCGGGCGAGCGTGCATGTGTGGCTTCTGCGTGTACGCCTGCATGCTCTCTGTGTTATGCGGGAGCATGTGTATGTCATGGACCCAAGGTTTTCGGCTCGCACAAGTTCTTCCCCATTTGTCTGTTTGGTGGGCAGTCTGCATAAAAGGCCCCATTCACGGAAGTCGGATGGCATTTTTCCGAGCGACTTTATTGAGAACAGAAAATGGGGTTGAGGCAGGACATGGCTTTTCTTAAAGGGGGAGGGTCTGTCGCGTTGGTTAGCATAGAGTTTAGCCGCAGCAGCGCTTAGCAGTTAGTGTAAACACACATGGAGGTCTGCAGCATAGTTGACAAGAGTCATGTCATTGGGCAAACAAAAATGTGTCAGAACCACTTAATACTACGTAAGCACTTGCACATTTTTGTCTGCAAATATTTCCTACTGAAAGATATGTACATTGAATATTTTTTTATTCTTGTTGGTCTAAATAATGATATGGATGTAATTCAACTCGATGTAAACCGATTCGGGCCAAGAGACCAAACTTTTCATTTTGTGGGAGCTTTAACAGCATAACTCTTTGTGTGACTTTGTAGTGCAAACTTCAGGCAGGCGTTGGAGCCTCTTCCTCAGCTCCACAGCGGAGCCGACAAGAAGTGAGTTTCGCTTACCCATCCACTACATCATGCACACAAGTGCAAACACATTAATAAAAAAAAAAAATTAGTATCTTTTCCTTTTGTACATAACGCCTCCTTATGGTTAACCGAAACATGATTCTGTTTGACTGATTAAAAGTGTATTTGCATTGCTAGTCAAACTGTGAAATGCCGCTATAGTCGCTCTCTCTCTCTCTCTCTCTGTCTCTGTCTCTGTCTCTGTCTCTCTCTCTCTCTCTCTCTCTCTCTCTCTCTCTCTCTCTCTCTCTCTCTCTCTCTAGGTCACAGGAGGAGCTCCTCAACACGTTCAAGAGTGGCATGCAGCTACAGCTCACTTGCTTCCAGCCCTCTTCTGTTCAGCCCTTCAAGAGATAGAACCACCAGAACATGTCTCAACTTGCTCTGCTCCACTGATGTGCTTACGGGCAACGATGCTCACTATAATCTCTGCAATGTATCGATGTACTCAGAATAAATCGAAATCAAGTCACTTTAACAAATCTGCCTCTTGTTATTCCGAAAGATGAAGCCATGAATGCAAATTATTTGGAAGACCACTCATTTCCCTAACTTTCATTTAGCAAGGAAACGAAAACCAAATTAACGTCGACCCTAGAATATTTTGGCCATTTTCACTCTAGGCTTTTCCTCAGCACTCCGTTTAGGTTGGATCTCGGCATTATCTGGTTACAAGGGTCCAAACTGTTTGTAATTCTCATTTCTCTTTTCCATCTCAAATGGCCACCATGATCTGCTCGTCCATCCACATGAACAATTCAAAGCAAAATAAGACGTCTCTTTTTTCAACGCCTTATGAGTTGCAGTTATTTAGCCACAGGGGTGTGGTTAGGTGTCATACGTACAAGCACACTATTCATCTATGGAAAACCTGAGCGTTTGTCTCGCAGTTATACTTTCTGGCCGGAGAACGTTTGTGGGCGTGCAAGTGTACGGGAAAGCCTGAAGCCCGTTAGAGAGACGGTTAGACACCATCAGCCACATAAACTGTACACGCATTGTAACCCAGAAAAAATAAGGTAGTGAGTGTCAAAGCAAATCTAGCATCACAATTGTGGTCACTACACTCAGACACCAAAGGGCACATGGTGCCACACCTTTAGGTCCCACGTGAGAGAAAAAACGAACGCACAAATGTATGTACATGATCTTAAGATTGCTGCAGAAGGTCTCTATAGTAACGGTATTCTGTCTCTTTAAACTCAAATCTCTGCAATCGTAAACGCACCTTGTGTATCTGTGGGTTTTTTCTCATGAGGGGAGGATCAAGTTGTTTTGATTCTCTATCTAAAGTTAACTTCCTGTCCACCCACTGATTAATTCAACAAAGGAGGTTGAAAGTAACCACTTTGTGTCATTTTTTCTCCACTGTTTCTCCGTTTACAGTAAAACAACTGAGCAGGGGACTTTTGCGTCAAAGTATTATTATTTTTTTTTTTTTAGATGTTCCAATTCTGGAAAAAATTACAAGTCTAGTTATTTGCCCAGACTCAGTTGATTTTAAGTGTGGAATAAGATTTCACTGCATGTGGAAAAATATAAAATGTAATAGATTTAATGGAAGAGTTCATCGCAAGCCAAACTTGACAACACAGTGATTGATCAATTTTTGTTACTGTACAAAACACTTGTTTTTGCAACTTGCTACCAGATACATATAAAATATATAAATATATCTCCCAATACCAACCAGACATCTGACCCTTTAATAAAATAGAATCCAATTACACTTGGATTCTATTTTTTAGGTGCAGAGGTGTGTACCTATACAAATGTGAGCTGGTAGATCTGCAATGAAGATAGCGGGTAGTACTTTAGTGGAACTTAATCTAGTTCCACCCTTGTTTATCCTTTCAGACAAATTGTACAGCGGAAAAGTCTAGTTTTTTAAACTTTTTTTTCTTCTTTTTCCGTGGAAGTGGAAATATTATCTACAGCGTTAGAAGAAGGCACTCTTCGGCATACAACGGAAAGAGAGGCCAACCTCTTCCTCTTCCTCCCGTGTTGATGTCATCAAGTTGGTTATAATATCTGTTTGACTAACCAGCCGAATCACACTTCCTGAATGCTTACCTACGTATGTATGAGTGTTTTTTATGCATGTTCATATGTTTTCTTTCATCCCAAAGCATCCCAATATTGGCAGACCAAGTTTCAAAGAAACTTCGAATTTCGGTCTAAATTTGTTAAGTGTTTTCCATATGTATACAATCTTCTTAAATACATCATTATTTATACTGTTAATAATTCGACCTTAAAGAAGGTACCTGTGGTCACACTGATAGTGAAGTGGTTGTACAAAGTCTGCCTCAGACAGTTCCTCAGATTCTGTCTTGTTCTGGCGGAGCCTATTTTCATTCATAACTCCCAGTCAGTGCAGCCCAGATAACATCTGTCTCTATACAACCCTGAAATCACGTCTCATACACATTGAGAAAAAAAACAATAGCACATAATACATATTTAACATAACTGTTTTTAGTCCAAGATGTTTGGTCCATGTTTGTTGATTTCGCTGTTACCAACAGTTTCACAGATTTTGCAGCTCAACCAATCGGGATTTCATGTTAGTGACATCCAAACGTGTCTGCTCCTTTATCCATCCAAGTATCCAACATCGGTCGAGATCACTCCTGCATCATACTGCCGTGGTGGTGATGGTGGTGTGAGATTGCCCGCTGATAGTCCTCAGAGGGGCTTATGTGTTCTGGGACACCGTGATGCTCGTAGCCACGGTAATAGTGTCCGCCGGTTTGCTGGGCATAGTAAAACAGCTGCCTTGCAAACAAGGGTTCCACCTGCAGGATGAAAAGAAGCAGCAGTGAATGTGTTGGCATCAGACTGCTGATCATTCAGTGCGTATATAAGGTCAACCCTGTGCATCCCATGTGCGTGCCCAGAAATCGTACCTGCACGGTGAGGCTCCTTCTTGGTCTCTCCGTGTCGACACACTCGTCCCCAAAACACAGCAAGGCCTGGAAAGGAGGTATGGGCCGGCCATGGAGCCCATAACTTTGGATTTCTGAAAAACAGGTAGTGGCATTTTGTCAATGAGTGTTCAGCTGAACATGATCTCACAACCACATCTGGCTAAATGAGCTAAAGTAGTAAGGCTTTCGGGTGAAACAAAAGACAGAAATTCCAATGAAGTGGCATTGACATTTTGGGTTATTATGACTGGAAACTCCAAGTCACATTGCACATGCAAAAGGCTGTCAAAATGTAAAACTAGTGCTGTTGGGTGTGGGCTTGAGAGGTGCCTGATGCAAAGGTCACATGACTAGTCGGCCCTCCTTCATCTTTTCCCTGTTCACACTATTTAGAAACGGTTCCATCATCACGCGCACGCAGTTGCTTTGACCCTCATCCTGACCTGTGAGGAAGTCCTGGGTGTCAAGCACTTTGCAGTTGACCTCTCTCTCCATCTCGTTGAGTTTTTCCTTGTAAGGGGATACCCCCTCCTGCCAGTACACACTCTCCTGGCACTGCCGCCGGGCGTAGAGGCCTTCTGGGGTCATCCACAGCCTCACGCCCTGCATGGCCAGAGAGCTTGGGGGACCCTCCTCCCCTGCCATCCTCTGGAGCGTCAGGCCCTCCGGGGGCAGGGGAACCAGGTCCGGGGCCCCTGGGGAAACGTAGGCCTTTTCCTCCAGGGCCCAGGGGATCAGATGACAGCCCTTTGGGTTGGAGATGGTCACCTCCCTCACGAGAGCGTCCCGGGAGAACACGGACACATGCAGGCGAAGGTCTGGGCGTAGGGAGAAACAAATAAATAGCTTAGAGCTCTAAATAAACTGGGTCATGGAGTTAGAATGTGTGTGTGTGTGTGTGAGTGCGTGCCCACATGGGCTGCTGTTACCAGAAAGAGGGTCTGCTGGTCTCATGCCGGGGTCAAGGGTGAAGGCGGAGGGCTGTACGTCAGCATGCGTGTACGAGTAAAAGGAGCCCTTGATCTGGTATGCTGCTGGGAAACGAGCAGGGTTCACTAGGTTGCATATAGTATATACTACGGTGCACCAGGCCTGTGGTCAGATGAGCCAGCACTCAGAAGCTCAATGTGCCGATGCTCAGCCAAAAAGCAAATGTATTCAGCAGTTTCAAGAGCATGTGCTCACACATTATCTAACAATGAAAAATACAGCACTCTCATTTCAAATGACGCGCGCCCTTATGCATTCACTCAGTGAGAAACGCACTCAGTAGCTCACTCACTCAATCACTCACCCTGTGACACACACACACCCAGCATAGTGCTGGGACTGCACCTAATGACTGAAACGACTGCAGGAGTGGTGGTTTCACAATTAGGTTGTGCTGTACCGTTCTCTATGGGGGGGCCCTGCCATGAGTGAGGGGGGTAGGAACATTGTGGGATGTGGAGCTCTGGAAGGAAGGCCTGCTCCGGGTAGAATTCTCTCCAGCCACTCTCTGGATTAGGCATGCAGTGGGGTATCTGAAGAGCGAGCCAGAGAGGGAAAGATGTTAGACAAATGTAAAGTGGGATGTATGAGCATGAGACATATTTTTAGTCACATAGTGTGGCCGTTCAGCACATTCAATATTTCTCTGTCTCTCCCTCTCTCTCTAACTCTCACTCTCACTCACTCACACACTGCCAAGTCTACATATGAGCAGTACCTGGCTGTGAAGGGCAGGGTAGGATGGATAGCTCAATGGACTCAAAGGACTGTCCTCCTGTCTGGGTCCTAAAAATAAATCATTGATTAGTTTTTGTATAACTGAATAAGAAGAAAAACTTACACAAACGTACAGAAGGTCATCTCATGTTTTATTCAGTTAACAATCGGTCTCTTGGTTGGGTGCTCTTCTAGTGAGATTGAGTGTGTTCTCGAAGTCATATAAGTAAAAATATATAAATAAATGACTGCGGTTTTAAAGGGCACATCACACACCCAGTATGTGCATTAAGAACAATAGAACCCGATTAGTGTTCATAGTGGCAAGAAATAAATGCCACATAATTAGTACATGAATATGTATGCCCCCTTAACCGTGCTTGTATGCTGACATCCATATTTCCCGATTTGCGAATGTGCATTCTGTCTGCAACGTACTTCTCTTGTCGCCCTCTGGGATGATACGGTACACTTTGTAAGGGTCCGAGATGTCCAGTTGGCTTCGGTCGACCAGCTCTTCGAAATCATTACTTTTATTCAGCGCGCAACGTAAGCGCGTCTTCCAGGTCGGCGGGTCCGCTTTGTCGATACCCTCCCGAAACTTGCCCTTAAACAGTGCCCAAGCCTGCAGACACACACCAAGAGAGGGCCGGTCAACTATACGTGCCAAACATTGCCGATCGATCATTTGGCTGCATTGCCGATGCCCCTCGCTTGCTTACCTTGAAAAGCGCGGCGTCCTCATCTCTGTTATAGTCCTGCTTCCCCGCGTGTTTCCATGGTATCCTGAAGATGCTCTTCTCGTCGTTCTCCCAAATCAGACCGGGATACGTCCCACTGTCCACCTGATCTATGAGCCATTGACGTAGTTTTCCGTTCCCGCTGCTCCCCGTCGCTGTGTAATCCGCTTCGAGGTTCATCTGTCCGTCAGTAAAGTTCCCAGAAGAACCTTTCTGTTGTTATATTTATTTTGTTTATTTCTTAATCGAGCAATCAATTCCAATGTTAATGCTATACACTGTCAAACACAATAAATGATTTTACTTTCAACAAAAATAAGTTACCAAAAAACTTCCGAAATTCGACACCAGATCAGATCATTTTGAAACCGATTAGTCTTATAAAGCCGTCGATTTGGCAAAGCCGTCGATTTGGCAAACCCTCTTAAATGAACTCTTGAGCTACAAGGGGCGGGGGCAGTGGGGTTGCGACGATGCTGCTCAGGCACCTGCCCTTATGTTTAATCTTATCTCCTGTGAGCTGCGCTCCTCCAGTAACGCTGCAGGGGGAAAACCCTGTGTCAGAGTTGGTAGGCTATCATTGATCGTATTCTACATAACACCCGCACACTTGGAAAACATTTTCAACGAAGATTGAGGCAAATGCATTTCTTTGAAATGAAGTAGGCCTAAGTAAAGTAAAATGTGTGGGCACTATTATTTACACGTGAATTGAGAAACTATCGATCACTCGGTTGAATTGCAAAGTGTCATAACATAATAGCCGACCACACACGGCAGGCCGATTGGACAGACGTCCACTTTAATAAATGACTCATGTTTCACGATTAATTGATTATTCTACAAGTGATATAACCGTGTATAACCTATAACATCTCGCTTTCCAATCTACAAAGAAAAACAATTCTTGATGTTAACCTTGACTGCTCTAGCATGTTGTTTCGATGTTAGGAGCTGTCTAACCACATAGTCTCTTCTCTGGCCTATTCTCAAAATATCAAAATAAATGAATGATTAATAACACGCCATTACACAATGTAAACCGGTTTTGTCAGAGAATTATTGTTTTTCAAGACAATATTTGAATACCATTTTGTATGTATCTATAAACACACATACACACCCACACACACACACACACACACACACACACACACACACACACACACACACACACACACACACACACACACACACACACACACACACACACACACTGGCAAGGTCAGGCCCCTCCTACATCCATGCATGACTGCATTGGATGGTAGTTGATGAACACTAGGTTCTACTGGTTGCCATAGGCGCCACTATACTGGTTGCCATGGCGTCACTGTTGTCCTGGGATTTCCGGTCCAAAAGAGCCTTGATTTCCTCGTGGTCGTTGAACGGGTTCTTCCCAAACTGCTCCGTCCACCATGTCCTATACTGTAGCGGAAAAATAGATACAATGCATTGAGCTGAGAAGAGAGACCAACACTCAAATCGACCCGAGTATCAGGAGGGGTTGATAGGTACGTCATGCATTTAAAAGTTCTGGGTTCTAGCTCCAATGTTTACAATCGACCTGGAGGCATCCCTGGGACAATGCCTTACCCCTTTACCTGCTTTGCCTTTAGGTTCTCAGAGTGGCTAAGGTAAGATTTGAGAGTTGTAAAGATTGAGGGAGAGCGGAAAAGAGCAGAAGAGTGCCATTCTGAAAATGAACAACCTCAAATAACGCACCCTCCATCTCTGCTCCTTCCCTCTCCAAGTTTTCCCGCCATTGACGTGATAACGCAAATGTGATTGATAGGAAATATGGATTCCCCGAACAAATCAGGGAAAAGATGCCCTGAATGGTCAGAAAAGAACCAGAAGCTGTTGAGTTCAAACTGAGGTTGGTGCGCTTAAAATCAGCAAAGATATTCTCAAGGAGCATTTCGATAGCTAACGGATGGCTCGGTAGAGTCTGCAGTAGAATCTTACCGACATCCCCTGGTGGATGGGACTCACCTGGGCCAGGTCTAGATTTTCATACTCCTCCAGCTGCCGCAGGAAGCCCAGGTTTGGTCTGGCACAGGGCCTGGCAGCCCTGATTGCAGCCAGGCAGTCCACCCAGCCCAGGCCCGTCACCGTCATGAGGTACGCCACCACCAGGGTGACGCTGCGGGACACCCCCGCCACACTGGAGGAGTGGAGGACATAGTCACCACAAAGTGTTCCCTCCTTTCTCTGGTTTCTTTAGTGGATCAATGAAGGCTACTATCCGTGGTTGTGCTCTACTGTTAAAGGGATACGCCGAGGTATTTGTAAATTGGCGTTTGCCTGTCTTACCCGGATTCAGGCGACTTGTTTGATTCCCAAATGATCATTGTTTTGTTTATAGGAAATACAAACATCTCAATTCGAGTCACTGTTTGACCAAAAAATACATGTTGGAGCTGTGTCTAATAAAAACAGCCATAGGGTCTTCATCATGGCCCCTGCTTCTGACTCACCAGTGGACTAGACAGCCTCCTCCCTGCAGTCGAGACTCGTGGATGAAGACGATGCTGTCCTTGAAGTATGGCATCCTCAAAGACAAACGACACCCATAGTAAACGATAGCATCAGGTTATCTTTTGAATATGATTGTGGGAGGAATAACATAAAATCATTGAAAACGTTTCAGGCTATGATTGACCAATCGACAATTGAGCTACTCACAAGTTTTGCTTGGAGTGATCTGAAGCAGATATACAACGGTATTTCATATCCTGCCAGGGGAATACAATGTTTGATAAGAACATAATATTAGTCTAATGTGTTTCTCAAAGCCCCTGCATGCTGGATTGATTGAAAAAAAGTTTGTGAAAGTCAGAGAATGTCTTTGTGACAGCCACCAGTTTGCAACAACAAATTCCCCATGGTGGACTATCCACACTACCTGGGGGACAGCACCTAGCGCCCCCCCCCCCCCCCCCCCCAGGGGGTCGTGACCCAGGGTTCATCCTGCACCTGCCAGCAGATGCAGCTCACCCGGCCCTAACAGACAGAAACCACCAGGTCACGCAATGACTGCACCCGTAATCCCTAGGGAAATGTGGGTGCTGCTGGGGGGGGCGGGTTACACATGCCTGTACACATAGCGGCCTCCTACTCAGATGTAGAGCTATTTTTCTGTCATGTCCTAAAAAGAAAGCCACTTTGTGTTATGCTCAGTCATTGGTATCACAGGTTTCCAGTTATGTGTGTGTGTCTTGTGTATACTCTGATCAAATAAGTCACATGAGCAGAGTCTTTCTGTGAAATCCAAACCAAATGGCAGCATGTGTGGCCTTTTGAGAGTTGTTATGAGAATCATATATTAAAAGTAACCGCCGAATGGATTGCGCAATCGGTGAATCAACTTAACAGAGGGGAGAAGACCTATTGAACTTTAAGAAAAGCTGTACCATTGATAGTAACACATTGAGGGACCCAGGTGACGAATCACTGTGAAACCTTCCAAGAAATGGGGATGTTGGCTATGCAAATCATCCATCTGCTCATTAGTCGACAGTTATAAGAAAAAAAAACACCTGAGTCATCAATATGAAAATGTTTTCTATTTATTTTCATTTTTCACAGAATAGTGGCTTGGAGTTGTGATTAAGGTTATTGCTTCGATCTGCGAGAACAGAGACGTGGCAGCATAATGTCCTGAACCTCCATCTTAGATCTAGGATGTCTCCTCTGGACGCACCGAGTAGGGTTTGAATGAATGGACAAAATGGTTTAGCGGTCTGGGTAGTGATACTGGAGGAAAGGTACAAGGAGGACTAGGGTTTCTCATGAGTGTTCTTCTGTGTTGTGAGAATAACAACGAATGGTTTGAGGGAGAAAGTGGGTCGGAGTATCGGCAGGTCTTTATTGAGGGCCCGTAGACTTTCAAAAGTTATAGTCGAAAGTTTTGAAGGTGGCCATTGTATCACTTGGCCATCTATTTGTGATTCCCGAAACAACGATTGAAACGTACTTATATGGTGCAGAAGTTGAACAGCCCCGTCTCATTAAAATGTATGCGGGTGCATGCGTGGTATTGAAACCTCCCATCCAGGAAGGAGCGATGAAAATTAGCATGCATTTTTTTTCTGGTGCAGTAGGCCTATATGTGTTTGGCAT
The DNA here is from genome assembly GCF_031168955.1 of Gadus macrocephalus. NCBI lineage: Eukaryota > Metazoa > Chordata > Actinopteri > Gadiformes > Gadidae > Gadus > Gadus macrocephalus. The sequence goes on along the minus strand of NC_082393.1, from coordinate 8,714,210 downwards.
TGTTCTGTGAAATAAACGTATAAATAAATGACATTTATATTGACCTGAGGGTTTCCTTAACCAGATGAAGTTATTTTATATTCATAATGATGACATTACACTATATTAGGTTGGGAAAATACTATTTTGTAGTGAGAGTGATCTTTTCGACTATTATTCTTTGAAAATATTATTCTCGCAATGAGGGACCACAAATCAACACCCGACTGACTTTCCTCTTCAGGACCTCTCTAACTTCGTCACGCTATGAGATTAATTTGTACTTTTCAAATCAGCCACAAAATGGCCACCTACTATATCAAAACATCTACTAGTAGTTGGACATGACCAGATGAACCAAAATGTACAATATCCTCTGCTTAACCCCATTAGCCACCCACAAAGAGATAAGCCATTTAGCCACTGATGTATGGCTCATATCCATTAACAATTGTATTATATTAGATAATCAAATATCCAATAAAATGTGTATCTACATAGATAGGGAAATTATTTAGAATCGAAATCTTTATTTAATTAATTCTTTAGGTAATTATAATTTCACATATAAAACCACTGTATATTATCAATTAGACAATTATTAACACTTAAGGTAAATTCTAAGTCTTTTTGATATTGCAATTCAGAACTACGACCCATGGCAAAGAAAATATGAAGATTTGCCACTATCCACTCTTCTGCTCAGGATAAAATTATTACCAATTTGTGTAATTTTGTTAAGATTATGTGACATTCACTTGTTTGTTTTTGTTGAAGCAAAAAGTGAACCAACATTATGATATGATGTGTTTCTCTAATACCTTCAGGAGCATATATGTTCATTTGATTGAAGACTGAATTAGACTTTGTATGTTGATACTGTTTCTGAATGAGACCAGACATCGGTCATTTGGTTGTTCCTCAACAACAACCAAACAGTGTAGATCTATGTCAGGGGAGAACTTTACAATACATTACATTCAATCGCATTTCAGTTGACATACCTAGAGTAATCATGCAAAAAACTCAAAATACCGTTTTTTCTTACAATATTTTATCTATAACTAAATGAATACCAGCCCATGGCCTATAGGGGGCGTAGCATGCTAACCATTGTCCAGTAGTGATAGACATGGGCAGGATGGACAGACAGAACTGAGACAGACACACATGGACTTAGCAGCTCACCTCGAGGACGGGTTTGGCTGTGTCGTGGATGGAGAGGATGTGTGTGATGTTGAACTTGGCTAACAAATCCTTGTCTTGAGAATCTGCACAGTTCAAATGACTGTTCATGTTAAAAATGCTTCATTTTTTATTCAACCCATCACAAATGAACTCATGTAAACCGTGCCCTCGTGTAATCCTTACCCAATGACACCTGTTGCTACTGAACTGCTCTCCCAGGCAAATATGGATGTATAGATAGATTTGCTCTCAATTTTGAACCGAAAGAAAAGAACGGAAAACCTGGGTTTCTAGAAGGGACTAACACCTTGGCCCCAAAAGCAATAAATAGTACATTTTCTAATCAAATTTGGTTCCTTAAAGGAAGCTAAATGTATTCTACCAAGGACAGGTGTGGTCAAGACTTCTCTTTGCTTTGCAAGTTGGCAGGAGGCTGTGGCTTGTATGCACTGTTTAATTTACCTGTGGTGAATAAATATCTATAAAGTGAAATAAATGCATTAAATGAATAATGATATTATGATTAAATAGGTAATATGTAACTGAAATAGATTTGACTGCAATAACATAGGTATATTATGTTAAACAATAACATAATGCATTAAAATACCTATAATAATAATAATAATAATAAAAGATTGTTACATCTAATATATAAATGTAACTCATAAGCCTGCAACCATCCTTGTATGTAGGACTTAACATAGCATAGTTTTTAGTCAAACTTGAGCTGGTTTTGTGCAGCAGCTGGAGATAGGGTGCTGCCATGCAATAAGATACAGCCATCGAATGGCCTGGCCTGTGGTCTGTATTTCTGCATGTCACCAGTACACAGGCCTCACTGCCTTCTGACAGCGCATACACAAAAGGCTTGGAGTAATGTTTTCGACAGTATTTTAATAGTCTCAGGGGTACACAGAATAACCCAATCACTTGGTAGTTTGTTCTTCTTTAAAAAGACAGGGAATTCATGACCCCTAAAGTAGAGGGGGGGTGGGGGACTTCCCTTTTATACAAAAACTCCATGTCACCCTGGCATTCCGTCCCCCTACAAACAATGTTCACAAATATACAGGTTCATATGGCCCGATATTCAGCGGATATGCGAAGGGCAAACAGGCAATCCGAACCTAATGAGATTAAAATATGAGTTCTACTCGTGTTTCTCACGGTCATAACCTCCCTGACGACGCTCTATAGAAACCCTGCCTAGCGTAGCATCCCACCACATGCCCCTGCAGCAGAGGAACTGAAACAAATGCTATTGTACAGCCCCGATGACAAATCACTTCTATTCAGAAATCCCACCAGGTGGGTGAGTGTGTTTACCTTTCAGGTTCCCCAGATAAAGGCCTGGCAGGATCTGGAGTTGAGCAGTGGAAGATGTAAATAAGTCAGATCAATATATAAAAAAAAAACACAATCTGCAATAGTTAACACACAGAATCAATTGTAGGAAAAACATTAAAATCTCAGGGTCAGATGTGTCATATCGGCCATATCCTGTCCAATTGGCCTACCTTGTTTATTCCGTTACCCATATCCTTCAGAAATATTGATGAGCAGAGCAAATCGAGGAAGAAGCACTATCTGTTTATAACGTGCATAGGACGATTATCCTAAAGGTAGTCAAGGTAGCAACAGCATTATATCCGTAGAGAGGCGAAGTTGTACGCCAGTATTGTTTGGGTGAGATCAGGCACCCTCACAAGTTGCTGCAGACAGTTGTATCTATTCTGGGCCCTAGAAATGGGTCTCAGGGACACATAGTTTCCAAGTTTTCCTGTCACCCAAGAAGCAACAAAGCTCAGTTATGGTGCCAGGCTCCCGTCTGCCTGCTGAGTGAGAGTTGATGGAGAGTTGTTTCATGGAAGTTGACGTAATGGGACATATGGGTTAAACCATCCTCTGGGTTTTATTTTTAGACTCAGCATAGGTCACGAGACCATAGACAGCCACATACCAACCAACCAGACAACCATATCACCTGCCATCCTGGCAGCTCTGAGCAGGGCCACGGGACAGGCCGGGTTCCAATCGATTACCGCTCGCAAGTCATTGGCTAAGATGTGCTCACCATATTAGGTGCACTGCTTTCGAGAACGTTAGGGTGATAATAGTTATCGCGGAAAATGATGCTTTCTGTATTCTGCTGACACTGGATAATTTGATCATCTATCTCATCTATGATTTATCTTAATTTATGTATAAAGCACTAGATCAGACTAATATAACCTATTCTCAAATAAAGTCGACAAATATAATAATATTATATTTCAAATGTTAATTTTTTATAATTGTAATCATTATTTAGATCATGAAAATCGAATATGCCTATAGGCTCAGCATATGCAGTGCCAGTGTCGTTTTACTAACGATGGGGCGTCAATAAGAAACTTTGAGTGGGTCATTTAAAAATATATATATCAGCGTGAAGCTTGTTTGGAGGTACCTAATGCGGACGAGGAAGAGACCTTAATTATTTACTATTTGATCCATCGATGTATTTTATTATTATTCCTAGAATCGTAACGATAGCATATTTACATTTAGTGTTCGAACTTTCGTCGTTTTGTATGCCACATAATCGATGGTCGAATGCTCCACGATCCACTGGATCGACTGGATCCACTGGACCCAGACCTACTTTCTAAAGTCTTTCAGACGCGGTCACTTTTGCGCTGTACTAAATGCACTATAGTTGACAGTATAGTTGCTAGTGTTTCATTGGACAAATGGCGTTGATACTAACAAGGCGTCTTGGCGCATTGCGAAATTTATCACAAAAGAAGACGATTCAGCCCTACTGGTAAATGTTTTTCTTGTGCAAGTTAGTTGTTGCATATCGTTACATCAAACAGCTGAACAATTCGAGAATCAAATTTCTCTGAATTTAAGTTTGGAATATGTCTACAGTATGTTTACTGTGCATGGTAGGCCTATGAACTTTCTTTTCCTGCTATGTATTTTCTTCTTCCTTTAGGCTAGTTCTTTCCATGGTGTACACTAGATGGCATCGATATACCAAACATGTACAACAACATGTTTTTTTTTTGTTTTGTTTTTACCACATTCGATATTAAATCGTTGTCTTATATTGTTTGGTTGAATGCTGTATGGAATACATACATTGGATTGGGGGTCTTTTTGTGTACCTGCTATGGATGGTTTTCCTGTTTAGCTCTTCAGTAACAGCAGGCAGACAACACATAAATGGAGTCCAACTGTACTATGAGAGGACTGGCATAGGAAAGCATGCTGTGCTTCTGGTCCCTGGAGCTCTGGGTAAAATGCACCTTCAAATATATTTTAATATATTTATGCAATCATTTTTTATTTAATTTTTACAACATAGCCAGGTCACAGTCTCAAATAATGTGTTTGTTTGCTCAGGAAGCACTCTGACCGACTTTGGTCCTCAGCTGAAGTCTCTGAACAAGGAGATGTTTACCATTGTTGGTTTCGACCCCCGTGGTTACGGGCGTTCTCGTCCTCCTGAAAGAGACTTCCCTCTGAACTTCTTTGAGAGGGACGCAAAGGATGCAGTAGACCTGATGAAGGTCTGACCATTCCACTCACCAGATTGATCCTAATAAACCTAATTCATGTGTCTGACCTGTATAATTCAAGTATGCATCTATATGATTAAAACTCCTTTGTTTAATTAAATCTGTAAAACGGGTGGTGTGTTGAATCTCATAATTAATGAATTAATTAATATTAACGTACTTTCAATGTTCCCCCTTTCTGTTCTGCACTCATGAGAATTCAATTTCAATTAGTTTCTGTACTGTTGTACTGTTGTCTGTACAGTAGTAGATATTTGTGAATATGTTGGCATAGACTGTTTTGTTTCTCATTGTTGCTCAGTACTTTTAATCCATCGACGTGCCAGGCATTGGGCTTCAGCAGGTTCTCTCTGCTGGGGTGGAGCGACGGAGGAATCACAGGTCTGGTGTTGGCAGCCAGGAACCCAGAGCTCATCCACAAGATGGTCGTCTGGGGATCCAACGCCTACGTCTCCCAACAAGACCTCAGCATTTACCATGGTTACAGCCCTGCTGCCATTAACAAGTATTTTAATATAGCATAACTGAGATTGTAGTTCGGTGCGTGACTTACTCCTGGCCGTGTGGATTCTTCATGTGCCTAGCGATCAGCGACGTGTCCAAGTGGAGTGCCAGGATGAGGAAGCCCATGGAGGACATGTATGGAGCAGAGGTGTTCCCTAAGATCTGGAAGGCCTGGGTGGACGGGATCTCACAATTCACCCACAGACCAGAAGGTAACCCATAGAAGTTGAAGATTCTGTACTATTATTTAACCAGCTGTTCATATCGGGGGTAGACCCAGAGAATTATTTTATATTGGATTATATTGTTTGTTTGAGAGTTGTGAAAATGTAAGGGTTTCATTTAAGGGTTTCCCTTAAAACCACGAAGATCAAACAATTCCTTGTCTTTGGGCATAGTAGAAATGTGAAGTAGAAAACGATTATTATACCAAATACACCATAGATGGGAACCAAATCTATGCATAATTTGGCATCCTGTTACAGGGAGCATCTGCATGGAGCTTTTGCCCCATATCTGCTGTCCTTCCCTCATCATCCATGGCGAGAAAGACCCCATGGTGCCCAGCTTCCATCCACAATACCTTCTCAAACACATCAAGGGATCACGGTGAATTGTCCAAAAACGTTAATGTATTATGTTTATTAATGTAGAATAATATTTATTATAACATTTAATATGTTAGGTTGATTTTATTCACTGCTTGACGTTTACTTTTTTCTTTTTTATTGTAGTTTACATGTGAATCCAGAGGGAAAACATAATCTTCACCTGAGATTCGCTACCGAATTCAACAAAATGGTGGAAGACTTTTTGGATGAATGACAATCTTATTTTCTATGATGAATTTGACATGGATAAATGAATTATGAAATGTGAATTAGGCTGGACTGTCTGACAACTCTTATTCTAATGGTAATTAAAATGATTGATATGAGGATTCATACCATTTGGTTATTACTTTAATTTGTGTTGAATTTCATATTGGAAATTATTCCTTTGAAATGTGCTTGAAACAACTGTTATGTATTATTTTCTCCTGCTACTATTTGTTATTCAGGTATCAGGTGTTTAGATACCTGAATAAACACCTGTATTCCTATTTATTCCGATACCTATAAACATTTTTGATGATTATGCTATGTATCTTGTATGCAGATGTAATTTTTATTGTTTTGTTTATATGTTGCAAAAAATAAACCAATTATTTGGTTTATTGTCTTTAACTTCCTGCAAGAATGATCAACCTAGAACATAGATCTACATTTTTAGTATTGTAACATTCTCATATCAGAGCTAGCAGGACTGCTGTATCGATGCATCGATTGCTTTCGTCTCGCTCCTCGTCATAGAACCCGGATGTATGGGCCAAGTCAGGTTTGAGAATGCAACAAACCGATAGTAACCGAAGCCTGAGACTAGCCCGTACATTCGTAACGCATGCTTTTTAATTGTTTATAAACATTTAAAACTGTCGCCATTCAATATGAGTGGAGCCGAACAAGGAGATGCATTTGATGCCATTACCGTTTACAATTTTTGTGAAAAGATTTCAGAGCAAACGATACACTTTCATGTGATGAAGATGAACGGCGGCTTCTTCCTCTGGGTCGGGGCGAGTCCAACCTTGTCCAACTTGGCAGTTTCGATGATTAGCAAATTTGTAAGTTTATCATAAAAGTTGATGTGTCGACCATTTAATGTTCTGCACAAAGTAAAACCAGTCAGTCTAAGACCGTAAATTATTCATTAAATATGCAATCAAGAATCAAGTATATTATTTCTCATCAATTCTTAAACGATCAACGAATGTCGTGACCCATGTTTTTCATTTACAGGATTCCGTGCCGTTATCAATGCTCCTCATGGGAGATAAATCTGAGACCGCTCCAAATGCATTGGCACAGAGATTAGGTAGTTATATGAATGTGTTTCTACGTAATGTTCAATGTGGCAAGCTATTAGGATTTTATAAGGGAGGATAACCAGTTGAATTATTTTGAAGATGTTGGACCCGGATAGTTTATAATTGCCAAGTAGTTAATCCAATTTAACATAACTTTTAAATTGTAACGATCACAGAACAATTTGGCTGCATCATCCATTCGTATTGCATTTCTCCTATTGTGTAGACTGATAAAATGTACATTGATGTGGGTGAAGAGAAAACAACGTTGTCTTATCAGTCAACCAAATCTAAAATAACATGCTAATTCTCAAAAAAAATTCTGACATTGTTTCTCCCTATTCTAATTTGCAGCAAAGAAGACCAATAAGCAAGTGTTTGTGAGTTATAATCTCCCAATGGTCAACACTAACCTGGCCCTGCAGGTGGAGGATAGGATAAAAAAGGAGATGGGCAATCACCCGGAACACTTTTAATGATTTATCCTCCTATCGGTTATCTCATAGCCCTCTTTTGTAGTTAGCCTCTGACAGGAAGGAAACCCTGTATCGTTTTTTGTTTCTTTTAATGCAACTTTGCTTTCTTTATAATACAAAAACTGAGGCTTACATAGATATTTCATGTTCTGTAATCACACGCAGACCCCTTTGTTACATCAAATCAGGTGTTCATTTATTGACATTATCAATAAATTAAATGGTTTATTATCAAAACATGTAGGCCTATGTCTTTTTGTACAAATGCATCGTATTAAAAAAACACTTAAAAAAGAAATTAGTGGTTGGGATTTTTTTTCTCCCTTCCAATTATTTCCTTGTTGAAAACAGAAACTAGCAGACCACATAAGATATTGACATTTGTAAGGAATATTAAATAGGTGATAACAACGTGGAGGACGTTGCATGCATGGCTATGCATTAGTTTTGGTCCCTGCTAAAATTGTTCTTGGTGTTCTCTGTATTCTAAAAAAGTAGATGGCCCATATATTGTCAACAAATGGCACTGTCACCTTACATTTTGTCTCCAGTCCAAAGGAATACCTTACACAGTTTGTACACATGTACAGTATACACTACTAGGACTAAGCAGACTGCTGCTCTATTCTAATTCTCAAACACGTTTTCAAAACCACTATAAACATTGTGCTTTTTTGGCATGGCCAAACACGTTATGTCAGCCTAAACTTATACATTGTAGTTAAAGGATAAACAACCAATAACATTACCACAACACACAGAACAAAGGGAGTGTGAGAGTATGGGAGAAATTGTAAGACAATTAGGAGGTATCTCAGCTAAAGCAACAAATACGCCCTTGGCGACATGACAAAATAAATAGCTTTTTTTAATTACATTGTTAATGTTTTGTCAAAGAACAAAACCATCATAAAGCCATACAATTTCTGAGACGTGTCATAAGACAGAGTAAAGCTGATTACTTTAATGTCTGTTCAACTCACAGGTACTTCATTATTTTGGCATTGCTCAGTTTTGGCATACCGTCCATGCAGTTTGCCATAGTCTCCAGCTGCTGTTAAATCAGCCATCATACAACCTTTACTAAGATAATTCAAAATGTGTATACACTGACCATACTAACTTACTAAAAATAAAGTGCCAAATGGACTTCTAGTGAAGGAACAACACATCAGAGTAGAGGAAATGCAGATCATAATATAAACCCATTTATGCACGGTCATGCAAAAATAGTTGTAGTGGTTCAGCCAATCCCTGGATTTTAATTGTGTTGGCTGGAAACTTACAAGCACTTGATTGTGTCTTGGACTTAAGTGCAAAATGACCCAAAAATAAAATACAATGCAGTGAGCTCCCCTCTCTCACCAGGTCAAACTCCAAACAACAGAGATCATTATTGAGTGCTAGTCTACTCTCTGGTCTTCTCATCTCCCCTCGTACACTGGCTCTGCTGCTCTGTGGCAGGAGACAAGGTTGACAGTACAGTGAGTCCAAATCATCTTAAACCTAAACCACCACAACTGTTTGGTTTGCATCAGTAGTGCGCACTTGAGATTAATGCACTGCAGTCCTTGAAGTCACAATCCGCACAATCACAAACCCCTTCAACATTGAGCTGCTGGCTCAACACAACCCTCCAGTCTGTTCCCCATTCAATCAGAGTTGTCATTTCATTACACAAATTTTTCCTTTTTTTTTTTGGTTTAATCTGAAATGTAATTCCCTGGGCACCTACCAGCTCATCAACCCCACAGGCTAAGAGGTTACATTTTTCCACATGATTAACAGCGTGACCCGACCGCTATCCGCTACGACGCCTTCACCCCATTGGTTACGGCACAGTTGTCGAGCAGCTCTCCTCCAGTCGCCAGGGCGTATGAGGCGGGCACCGCTGCCAGAGCGGTGGCCGCTGCCACGGTGGCGCTGCCTGTGGCCGTGAGATGGATGGGCGTGTCGTGCACGCGGGAGTAGTCCCTGTCTGTCTTGGCCAGAAGGAGGTGCTGCTCCCCGGGCCGCAGCAGGGTCTGCCGGGTGAAGCTCTCCCCGTCTGCCAGGCTCTCGGGCAGCGGCTGGCCGCGCGGCTCTGGCAGCAGCAGCAGGCAGATGATGCACAGCAGGGTGCAGCAGGCGAAGATGACGTGGTGCAGGAAGTAGCCCTTCTGGTTGTGGAGCTCCATGATCGGGGCGGTGAGCATGCCGAAGCCGGCGCTGGCCAGCACCAGGCCAAGGCCTCCACCCCTAAAAGGATAAGACCAGACGGATGGACAATGGTGGGTCATTGTACACACCGATACACAACAAAATGAGAGGCGAAAGCAGGACACCAACTCAAACGTTCAATGGTAGATTCAGGCCACCAGATGGCGCAAGTGGGCAAGTTCAGCGTTGTACAATCGAGCTTGCTCTTATGGCAAGCCAATGACATAAATTCGCTAGACTGGATATGTGTTGCAGATATCTGCAATTCAGTTTCGCCTGGTCAAATCTAACATTTTGAATATCCGCAACTACATTCCTCCTATCCACAATTATCATTTCAGATATCCACAAAGACATTCCTCCTAGGCTAAATGACGTCATTTTCGCCATTCATGTCTATGGGGTTTCTCATTGCAGATACAATTCAGTTGCAGATATCCACTTTGTGAATTACGGATATCTGCAACTGAATTGTAGATATCTGTAATCCCAGTTTGAGATATCTACAATTTGATTCTGACTAGTCATAATTCCAGTTCAAGATATCTTTAATTCACCTCAATTCAAGATATCTACATGTCCCTTTTCAGATATCTGAAATTAAGTTACGACTAGTCAAAATGACATTGTAGATATCTCTAACTGGAGTTACGACTAGTCAAAATGACGTTGTAGATATCTATTATGAAGTTATAGATATCTTGAAAGGAATTTTGATTAGAGATATCTAAAATTGAAGATGTCTGTAACTTTCATTCCGCCTAGTCATAATCTAATTACAAATATCTTGAATTTGAGTTTTGACTATGAAAAATGACGTTTCAGATATCTGTAATGACAAATTATAGGACCGCCTCCCGCTTTTAGGCGGGAGCGGAGCAGGTCGTTGTCGTTCAAATCATCATTCACTCGTTCAATTTCATGGCGTTTTTTTCAATTACAGCCAACGCCATGCCATGACTGCTCCTTTCTCATAGAAATAAGGAAATTAACAAACTTCTTCTTTGATTATGGCGGCATGGGGAAATTACGTGTTTCTGGATATCTAAAATGTCACGCCATATATTTCGCACTCAAATTACGTTTGAGATATCTTTAACTTTCATTCTGCCTAGTCAAAACTGAATTACAGATATCTGCAATTGTCATTTAAGATGTGTGACGAGTTGAATGTCTTTTTCCGTGACGTCATTGCAGATATCTGTAATTCAGTTTCGCCTAGTCAAAACTGAATTACAGATATCTCTATCTGTCGTTTCGACTAGTCACAATTACGTTACAGGTATCTTGAATCAAAATTCCAACTATTCAAAATGTAATCATGACTAGTCAGAAAGAAGTTGTTGATATCTACAATGTTAATTCCGGATAGTCAAACTTAGTTAATAAATGACAATTCGGCTTGCCATATGCTCGCACTTCTAGCTACCTCCTTGGGCAAGGCGTTGGACGTGTATGTAAGTCATTAGGCAGCACTAACTCAGTGGGTTTAAGAAGCTCACCTGATGACCGTGGGCGTGATTTCGGCACAGAAGAAAATGCTGAGCGTGCTGACGGCGTGAGACGAGAACATGCCGATGATGGAGAAGGCCACAGAGAACTTCCGGTTCAGTGTGTCTCGCAGCACTAGACACCAAAAATGAAATCCCAAACTCAATCAGACAGAGAAAATATACCGCTCACTCCACATCCTTTTAATGTAAAGGCTGGCGCTAAACAGTCCACCTTATTCCCGCCAAAAAGGGTGTATATATACTGTATATATAGGGCTAAATAGAAATGTCTCGAAATCACTGTTCTATTCCAAGATCAACATGTGAAACATACCTGTGTCGTGACGAAGGCTGTACTTCCCGATCACTGGATTCCATCAGCGTGTCGGTGAACATTGAGGAAATTGAACAGAAGGGAACACGACATTAGATCCCACACAGAGAGCAAGCCAAGCAGAAATCAATCGTCAAGTGTACCGGGAAAAGCCTTTCGCAGAAATCTTTAGGGGGTTTAACTGCCAGCCCTGAAACAATGAGCAAATAGCCTGGATGTGGGTCAAGAAAAGGGAGGAGGGCAGTGTGTACTCCACTATACCGAAAGGTCACAGTACGCGTACCCTAAACGAGGACGTACACATTCCTCCATAAGAGGCGAGGACAGACCGATTGCATGCATGGTTTGTCATATATAATAGCGTCTAGCCTCCCAATTTCCAGCGATCCCCATCGCCACCCGGAGAGCTGTACGACCGTGTTACTCACGGTTGAGCAGACCCAGCTGCAGCAGCGAGGCCAGGGCGGTGATGATCATGAAGGTGAGGAGCCCGCCCCGCCTGCCCATCAGCGCCACCGCCGGACACACCGCCAGGCAAGTTGCCAGGGCGATGCCCGCCATGGTGTAGTAGTCGGTGTGGCACATGGCCGTCAGCCGAGCCTCAGGGTCCATCATGCTGCGCGAGAAGCAGTGGTGGATCCCGTAGCCCGTCAACCTAAGGGCGCACGACGTACACAAGCACACATTTATAGAGACATCCGCATCCTGCCGACCTGCTATGTATCGTGTGTCACTAATGCAATGAAGGAGATGTTAGGGTCAAGTACATTCAGACTCTAAGGCATCTGAGACGGGAGACGGGAGACGGGAGACGGGAGACGGGAGACAGGAGAGGAGCATGTATGTAATGGATATTCAGTCAAAAACAACAACATTGAGTTATGTGGAATTTGATTAGCAAGAGGGACTGCCCCCCCCCCCCCCCCCCCCCCCCCCAACCCCGTCGGCTGAGATACCCACGGCCAGACTTACGAGTTGACACAGAGCACCACAATGTTTTTCCACAGGTTCCTGGTGCTCATCATCTTGACGATGCAGGTCCTTTGGGGTTTCTTGTGCAGTTCCTGTTCCAACTCTGATTAGGTAAAATGAAAGCGGGAGACAAAGTCAGGCCTCTTTGATCAGGAAGGAAGTGAGAGACCGTGGGCTTTAGGGCTTAGGAAAAAACTGCTATAATGATTGGAAGGGGACCATCAAAAGGGGAAGATGATAAAAGTGCTCAGTGTGCAGTTATGTTATGCCAGTGTTTCTCAAATGGTAAAAAACAAACAAAAAAACATGTCATGTTCAAAAGAACATGCAAATACATTATTTATATTCTTATATTCTCATAGTACTGGGCTTAAAGAAACATATTGGCGGGGGTAAAAATGGTTTGAGGACCACTGTTTTATGCTATATAATAGTACAATTTATAATAATATAACTGTTAAAAGGTGTATTCAAAATGGGTTTGGGACCTTTTCTTTATTAGGACATTATAATTCGCCAGAGAGAACGACGCATGATTGGTCAAACACAGCCTGTGTGTGTGTTTTCATGGTGTTGGACCTCATCTCATAAGCAGACAATGCAAGGTTTGATGTGTGTGTACATTGTATTGCATCCCGATTCCATCACCCAAGCAGAGGAAGGCTTTTGGGGGGGGCCCTCATCGACAGCCCAATTAGCAAAAGGACAGATCCTGCCGCAGTAAAACTAAGCATTATCATAAAAGCCCTGTTGTCGGGGCCCGACGTAGCGGCCGTTTGATCAGTGATACCCTAACCACAGCCCACTCGACCCACTCACCTATCAGAACCCCGCTGGGCTCGGTTGTCATATCAACCTGGTTCTTCTTGGCAATGCGTAGCATCATTACTTTGGACCTTCTGTAGTGCTGGGTAGCCAGCAACCAGCGGAGAGACTCAGGAAAAATCCTGGAATAGATGGAGGTGGCAGAGGAGGAGGCATTGAGAAAGTAGAGACGAAAGAACCAAGGACAACAATAGGCCCAGGGTGTCAGTGCAAGAAGGGAAAAAGGCGACAGAAGGAAGACAAAAACAGGGACAATAGAAGAAAGAGAGCTTTGTCCGAGCGTCCAAACAGAGCGCGCTGTGTACTGCTCCAAAACGGCGTAATACAAGCGTGTACTGTACAAGCTATTGCCTGGCTCTGAACGCAAAGAAAACCCTCGCTCGGAGGGTTGGACTCACCAGACGTAGGGCAGCATCAGGACGAAGGGGCTGATTATAACGATTTGGAGCACCTGCCAGTCATCCCGATCTGGCCAATTACGACACAAAGCTGCGACTCCTGGCATCAAAAGCTGCCCTGCCACCATCAGAAAACTGGCCACCATAGTCATGGAAAAGCGCCAGTCTGGCAGACAAAGCTCAATCCCTAAATAGGGGGAGACGGAGGGTGAGGGAGAGAAAGTAGAGAGTCAATGTTAGAAATGGATGGAAAACAGGAAAAAACTTAAACAGCCCTATAGCTTAAGCACAGGTTCAGCTTTATTGGTGAGAGTGGAATGCATGTGGCTGTGGTCATGTGCATTAACATCATTAATCAAAACCACAGCCTTAATGGCCTGGCAATACGTAATGCGACATGTTGGTAATGCCGAGGCCAATATCTAATTTACTCCATAAATAATTGATTCTTCTCCATCACTGAACATTCCCACGAGAAGCCGCTAGTTAAACGCCAGGCCGCATGCCGACTTATAATTAAGTACCCTCCCTGCATAGCCTCTGCAAATGGTTTGGCCCATCTACTGTATCCTGCTCCTGGTAACATAGTACAGCCCACAAGGCAATGACCAGATGGTACGTCCTTTGTGAAGGTGACCAAAGGGGGGTGGAGGGTGATGTGCAGGGGGTGTCGGGAGGAGGGGCCAATGGCTATGCACTGTCACTTTTTATTGCAGACACAAGTAAGAGAGAGAGAGAGAGAGAGAGAGGGGGGGGGTTGCTAGAGAGGAAGAGGCAACGTATGAATTGAATGCAAATGGGGCTCAACTCCCGAACTCCCTCCATACATATTCATAAATTCCATTAGATAAGTGAGCTGGGGAGGGTTGCTAACAGAGAAATAAAGAAGGGGAGAAAGAGAAGAGAGAAAAAAAAAAGAGAGAAATAGATGGCGAGAGAGAGAGCCGACAAGGATACTGCTGTGTATCATGGTTGGTTGAAACGGGAGCAGCAGTGTGCAGGTGTACAGGTTCAGGCTAGTAATATCAGAGGCAGGGTAAATGACAGGGGAGAATGTGAAGAAGAATGACTGCAAATCCCCTTTGGGATTCCTGGTCTGAGCCTGGTGGGGATAGCTGATGTCTCAGCACCTGAATGCGGAGAAAGCAAATGAAAGTGACCTCCCGTGTAGCTCAACACTAAGCTTCTCTATATTCTCTCCGACTCAGAGGAGAAAGAGAGACGGAGAGAGATGGAGACATAGAATTAGCTTCTCTTTCGTCAAGCCATATTCAGGCTGAGACTTTAAAGGGGACATATTATACCACCAGGTGTGAGTGTGATTAGCCTTACAAGCCGTTTCGAAAATCTGGATAGATGAGCAACATTTACTTCAGTCCACTGGGTAGGCTGGTAGACTGATCTATCCATTACAGATCTAGGTGGACACGCCCACTAATGATGTCATAGGGGGCAGATTTTTCGAAATGGCTTGTAAGGCTAATCACACTCACACCTGGTGGTATAATATGTCCCCTATAATTATCCTCTGTTTGTGTGGTGAAATGACGTGAAGAGGTGAAGTTTAAGTGTGTGGATCCCCAATGAGGGGCCCGGTTCTTGCCCCATTGTGGCTGTATGAGGCCCAGCCAGACCAAGACCCAGACCCATCGGTTTTAACCTGGGTTAAAACAACACAGCACTCCCCCAGGTCCCCCAAGAGACAGTGTTTGATAGCACAGACTCTACTGGGAGGTCGCCATCCACTCATACACCTGGGCAAACACACTCAGACACACACATACAAATGCACACACACACACACACACACACACACACACACACACACACAAAAACGCAAACACACACACACACACACACACACACACACACACACACACACACACACACACACACACACACACACACACACACACACACACACACACACACACACACACACACACACACACACACACACACACACACACACACACACACACACACACAAGGAAGGTCCCTTTGTTCCACTCCGGCATGATAATGGCTATGGCTCTTGTTGTGTTGATTATCTCACTGCCCCCCGTACTCTAACCTTCTTTGTCCTCCTCTCACTCTTTCCCCTCGACCATCTTATGTCCCCAGTTCACCCTCTTCAGACCCAACCTCACTCTTTCCTCTCACCGTCTTCTGTCCCCATCTCACTCTTTCCTCCCATCCTCTTCTGTCCCCATCTCACTCTTTCCTCTCACCCTCTTCCGTCCCCATCTCACTCTCCCCTAACTCCGCCCCTGCTCATCAGGCCTCAAGTAGCTCCTTTTGCTGCTCTGTACCATCCCCCAACTCTACCGACCCCATCCTTTGGGCCCCTTTTCCTCTGCTCTCTTTCTCCCACACACCCTCCCTCCTTCCTCCTCCTCCTCCTTCTCATTCTTCTTCTACTCTGTCCTGTATGACATAATCTGCTGCATCTGAAAGGGAGCAGCTAACAATGAGGAAAGGAAAAGTTCAAAAAGAGGGAACTCCGTAAAAGGCTGGCAACAAATGGGCCAATCTGTCATAACAAGAGAGAGCGGGGGAGATAGACACACACAGACACAGACACAGACACAGACACACACACACACACACACACACACACACACACACACACACACACACACACACACACACACACACACACACACACACACACACACACACACACACACACAAACACACTCCAGCTTACTTTGCCCTGGGCCTGAGAATAGAGGGAGGCTGAAATATCACACAATCAGTGTGGGTCAAAGGGTAAGAGTGGGAATACAGTGTGCGTCTGTGTGTAGGAGGTTGGTGGGGATTGTGTTGGTGTGTGTGTGTGTGTCTGTGCGATGGTGGTGGGTGTGTAATGGTGGTTTTTGTGTGTGTGATGGTGTTGTGTCCGTGTTAGTGGTGTGTGTGTGTGTGTATGTGTGTGTGTTTGTGTGTGTGTGATTGAGCGTTTACAGCTTGGTACAGGGCATCAGAGAGATGCAACATACGCCCCTTCTTGAGGTCGTGAGAGAATAGGATGATAGAAAAGAAGAGACGTGGGAGTGAGTGTGTGTGTCAGTATGGTGTGGGAGGGGGGCCTCAACAGATAGACTGCTCCAGGGCAATGGGGTAACAGCTACTCCCCCCACCTGAATCAGCATGCGGCAACTCTAGAAAATACCTGCAAACATGCACATACACACACACACGCCCACACACCCACACACACACACACACACACACACACACACACACACACACACACACACACACACACACATACAAACCGGCGTTACCTAACAGTCTCCTATGAGGGGGTGGGGGGGGGACAAAGACATTAACCTTATGCAATACCAACAAACAAACAGCCATCAGAGAACCCAAACCTCCAGGCTCCTAAACCCCCCCCCCCCCCCCCCCTCATAGCCCCACCACCACCCCCACCAGCCCACGCAATGAGTTACATGATAAGGATTTTATCATAAACACATCGCCCCTCCCCCATATGCAGTCTGTGTGTTAACGAGATAACGGCAAACAAGATCACAAACTTTTTCCCCTCACCCCCGAAATTTTGAGAAAAGCAACACACATGTGCACGTTACAGCCTGTACATTATAGGACGCACAAATCAAGCGTACCCCTCCTTCTCAACAAGAAGCTCCCTGAGTTGGGGTAGATGTAGTATGACACCATAAATAAAAAACTAGGGCCCGTCCGATTCATCGGCCTGCCGATTTAATCGGCCGATTATAGCCTTTTTGAAAATAATCAACATCTGCCAAAAAGACGCAGATTACAACCAATCTTTTTATTATTATTATTTTTTTTTAGAAATGTTATTGCGCTTAGTATCCTGCAGATTGCGCTCCTACTTGCCTTGCTAACTAACAACTTTAGCTGGAGTAAAAAAGAGGAGATTGAATTTTACCGTACAACATGAAAGCACGCTCGCTCAGGCAGCTGCGCGCTCACCTCACCAATGTACACAAGACACGTTGTTTGAGCATGTTGTGCCTGTTTTTCTTTAGGTCCCAGGCCATGTTAATTTGTTATACTGTAGACTCTAACGGTGAGACCATACTGCTCAGCACGCACGTGTTAGTCACTACTCATGAGCGCAGCACATTGGGAGTTAGTTATTTATTTTACATTTTACATTACACTAATTTTTGACTGTAAATGTATTCTAAAACACTCAAAGGTTCTGCATTCAATTCACATATTCGCCAAAAGTGTTTAAAGTATATTTAAGGTATCAAACTACGTTTTATATGCTTTTTTTGTTTTGTTTTTAATCGGCCGATTAAATCGTAATCGTAATTTTTCTCTGAAAATAATCGGCATCGGCATCGGCACTCAAAAATCAATATAGGTCAGGCCCTATAAAAAACATTAACATGCACACACACATAAACGTACAAACACACACACACACACACACACACACACACACACACACACACACACACACACACACACACATTAACCCACACAGACATAACTCATCTAAAGTGTGGACAGGACTGGAGACCTCTCCATGCTGCAGGGGACCCCATGCGGTGCCGCAACATTTTAAAGAGCAATGTGAGACTTTAAATGAGCCTCAGAAATATAATGGAGTTTGTTTGTGTGTGTGAGACACTATGTGGAGCCTCACACAACAAGCAGACATGGTAAATCTGGTTTCCTATTGCGTTAATTGCTTGCCATAAGTCTCTGTTGTTCATATTCCCTTCTCTTGCTTGTATCCCTATTGGTCGGGTGTGTCATTAAGCTAGTGAGACTTCATATGACAGGGAGGGATTTCCAACGCTGTATTCACATGCATGCTCTCAGGGACTGTGTGATATTGGTGGATTCTGCAGCACAACTCCAGTTTGAACCACTGGATTCACATTAAGTCAGTCACAGCAGTGTGACTTCAGCAAGCCAGAGGTCAAAGCACGCCACTCTTTCGTCTCCGGTCCTTATATCGTAGGCGGATTGACTCCTCTGTGCGAGTGTGTTTAAAGCAGCTCCACTCCCCAACATAACCACTGGCATATGCACCTTACAAAGCACAAGCATGCGTTTAGTTTCTCACATACACAGGCTACAAAAACACTCCCTCCAAGCCCACTAAAACTAAAATCAATGTGACCAATCAGTACAAATGCTGGCACACCATTAAAAACCAGTGTGAAAAGACCCAGGGTCGGTGGGGTGGGTTGATGGGGTAGAGTGCGTGTGCTTGTGCATGTGTCTTCTGGTGAAAGGACAAGGCAAGAAGAGAGGGAAAAGGGGAGAGCTAACTGGAAGGCGAGCCACTCTATAAGGCTGGTCCATAAGGGCCGTTTGGCAGAATGCTGATACAGTGGGCCCCGAAGTGATCAAGGGGAAAAAACACCAGGTCAACGATTTCACAATGCGTGTCACATACACAGAAGTCAAATAAAAGCCCAAGCTTCGTCAGCCCTCCTCCCATCCTCTTAAGTAGTGACACATACACACACTCACCATCACACAGCCGCTACCACGCCCACATACACCCACCCACACAAAAAACAACTTGAAACCAAGAATCTATGCAGAAAGAGGTTCTGTCAATAAAGGACAGACTGTGATGGAAGCGGTATAGAACCAATGGCAGACGCTTTAAGGTCAGACACAACAAACTGCAACCGAGCAGAAACCCAATTCCCGTCGCTGCATCGGCTGTGGATTACAATAAACCTTATGCTGTGTCCCTGCAAACGGCTCAGAGGCATCCATTTTGTTTATTTGCTGTTTGAAAAGTCCCATTCAGCTTTGCTTTATCAAGACGCCCCACAGTGAGGATGAAATTCCCCCCTCCCCCCTATTCACACACACACACACACACACACACACACACACACACACACACACACACACACACACACACACACACACACACATAATGTATGACTAATCTCTTTCTGGGCAGCTAAAGAGACGGGGCCCGGGGAGGGTGAGGGGAAAGAGGGGGAGGGCGTGGGCAGCAGAAGGCTGATGGTACTGAGATAAAATGGAAGAGTATTTAAAAACCAAGGTGTAGTTTGAAATAAGAAAAAATCTACATTGGAGAAAGAGATGCATATAGGTTTTTCAGTGGGGGACAATTAAATATATTCTGTCATTTACAGTTAATTGTATTTAAAAAGGATACCCAAAGCTGACAGTTGGCTCCCTGGAGACTGCTTAATAGGTTTGAGAGTCCTTTTATAATAAGAAGGTGGACAAGGCGACGAGGCTTGTCATATGCATGTGTGTGTGTGTGTGTGTGTGTGTGTGTGTGTGTGTGTGTGTGTGTGTGTGTGTGTGTGTGTGTGTGTGTGTGTGTGTGTGTGTGTGTGTGTTGTGTGTGTGTGTGTGTGTGTGTGTTTATGTTTTTGAGCAAACTTCCCAGAGTAGATAGTGTGTTTGCCTATGTGTTTGTGCCTGTGTGTGTATTTATGTGTGTGTGTGTGTGTGTGTGTGTGTGTGTCTGTGTGTGTGTGTGTGTGTGTGTGTGTGTGTGTGTGTGTGTGTGTGTGTGTGTGTGTGTGTGTGTGTGTGTGTGTGTGTGTGTGTGTGTGTGTGTGTGTGTGTGTGTGTGTGTGTGTGTGTGTGGGAATGCCCCCGTGTTGTTTTGACACTTGTTTTACATCGAGGCTGCCTAGATGAGACCATCCCTGGAGCCGTCACTCTGGGCTCACAGAGTGACAACAAAAGAGCGGGGGACTGAATGTCAGTGATGGTGGTGGTGTCACATCCCAGGCCCTATAACCCAGTGAGCAAGAGATGACGGGGGAAGGGGCACGAAAGCGGATGATGCAAAGGAATGAAATGTACTTGGGAAAATGCGCTAGCCTCGGGACACCAGGCAAAATCTACCAATCTGAGTTCTGGTTTTGCCCCGAGTAAGAGGCTTGAGCCAGACGAACAGTGCAGCTTGGCTCCCAAACAAGATCCGGTCAGCTAATCAGTAGACACCGGCAATTAATGTAGAATGAGGTCGACTCCGGGGAGTGCATGTGTAATGTTGGACATAATGTTGGCCATATCTGTGTTGCTGTGGAATTAGTTCAATTCGAACAAAAGACATTTTTACTTCGAGGAAAATGATAGCTGTAATGTGCATGTGCAATACCAGGCGGTTCTGTGGCTGTGTGAAATTAGGAATACATGTGTGTGTGTGTGTGTGTGTGTGTGTGTGTGTGTGTGTGTGTGTGTGTG